>NC_056733.1:1726275309-1726500309 GCF_019279795.1 Protopterus annectens
TTGGGAACCTATTACACCATATATGCTGATTCTGAGTAGCAACACATTTTTTTTCTTATTTTATTTATTCATTCTTAAATGAGCAAGTGAACTGGTCCAAGGACTCTTCTCTGCCATGAGCAGGACCACAAGGTAAACACAGTTACAAAGATAGTAGTACATACATCAAAAACATTTCAATAGATCCAATGATATTGCATATTAAAATGCTTTTGCACAGACATTTCTACAAAATGCAACTAATTCATGAAATCACAATGAAAGACAAATCAGGATTGCACCATAATATGCAATGGTAGGCATGGCACACCACAAGCAAGGCGCAAGGGTTGCCAAGGGCCCGCGACAGTGTTCGGTGCTGTAACTATGAATTAGTAGTCAATGCCATGCAAATGAGGCAGGTAATATTGAATCGCAAACGTCCCGCCGGATTAAGGATGTACCTGATGGCGCAGCGCTATAGCACCGAGGAGTGTGTCAGAGGTGATACATGACATCAGCAGAGGGGTATGCCACTGTATCAGTAAGCACATTGGAGCAATGCAAATCTGGCCTGGCCATTGCTAAGCAAAGCTGCAGGACAGGGGTGGGGAGGAAGGTATAGAACAGTTTAGCTGAGAGCACACATGGTGCCCGAAAGCGCATGTGTACGGGGATGAAATAGTGCCCGAAGCCCGGTAAGCAGATGCACACGCCGCGAACAATAGCACAAACAGGAAGGTCAGGGGAAGAAAAGAAGGAAATGCCAAAGCAGGGTAATTGGCGTACTAATGAGCAATTAACACCAATCAACTCACGGCAGCCAGTCGACGGCAGTAGACAAGCCTGCATGCAGAAACCTGCAAAACAGGATAGGGGAGGCATAGGATTGCAAAGAAAGGAGGGGAGGACTTTGAATGCAAAGATAGGAGAACTGTCATAGCAGAGCAAAGCAAACCCACAGTAGACTGGCAAAAGCACACATTACGCAAGATAAGCCAGGTCTAGGAAAGTACAAATGAAAGCAGGCAGCTGGATGCATGCCAGCAAATGGTAGGTGTAATGTGCACAAATGTAAATGGAAGGGCAGGAGGTAATTCACAGCATCCAAATGTAATGCAACACCAAAGGCAGCACAATAGTGGTTCCATTAATAAAACACAGAAGATACCCTGTAGCCACGATCGTACATACACACCTTATGACATCATCAGTGTTCACAGCAAAACAGTATAAAGTGTGAAAGCATCCAACGCACACCTGTGTATTCCTAAAACACCGCACCATAGGTGTAAACAGACGGGGAACTTTTAAAATGTACATGTTGGGAGCTGCCATAGCTGTGATTCATCAGCATGTGTTACAGACCGATGGTGTAGTGGAGGATGATGCCGACAACCACCGTAGGCCTCGGAGGAGGAGAAGAGTGTTCAGACCAAGGGTAGCCTACCAGGGGCTATATGATCTGGAGATAGTAGAGCATTACAGGGTGGACAGGGACATCTTACTGCAAATAGTAGAGCTGTACCGGCCACGCCTGAAAACCAGAAACAACATAGGGGAACCCATCCCAGTGGACACGAAGGTATGTGTAAGCTTGCGAATACTAGCCACAGGTACCTTTCAAAGGCCAACTGGAGATATAATGGGGATCTCACAGGCATCGGCATCCAGGGTACTACACCAGTTCCTGGATGCCATGTTACCACATGCCAATGAGCATATATACTTCCCCCGAACTCAGGAGGAGTTGGCCAGCAATATGCGTCACTTCCACCGTGATGCAAACTACCCGGAGTTACTGGGTGCGATAGACTGCACGCACATGCAAATCAAGTCACTACCCGGTGAGTATGGTAGGCGCTACATAAACTGCAAGGGATTCCACTCCATCAACTGCCAGGTCATGTGCAATGCCTAGGGCATTATCATGGATGTGTGTGCTGGCAGCCCTGGAAGCTACCATGACTCCAATATCTGGCATGCCTCACAGCTGTATCAGGTATTTCTCAGGGGGGACATCCCACAAGGCCACCTTATGGGGGATGATGGCTATGCACTGGAGCCGTGGATGATGACCCCCATCAGAAATGCATGCACACCAATGCAAGAACGCCATAATGAGGCACACGCACAAACCAGAATCATCATAGAGCATGTGTTCGGGATGCTGAAATCACAGTTCTGTTGCTTGGACACATCTGGTGGAGCCTTGCAGTACTCTCCAGGCACGTGTGCCCACATCTTCATAGTATGTCCCATGCTACATAATATGATCCTGTGGAAACAGCTGCAGCAGGGTCAAAATGGGGGAGGGCCTCACAGCCCACTGCAATTGCCAAGGCCAACACAGGCACAGAGGGATCCAGACCACGGACACACTGTGCCAGCCCCAGTAGGCAGACAGAGGTGTGCCCAATATGCCTACACCTTGGCAAAGAGGGAACGTAGAGCACATACCTTGACAGCGTAGGCTCCCACGGACTGACACCCCCTCCCCACCTGCACACACAATAACATGGATGGCACATGAACATGACGACTTGTAAATTGTGATGTACAGGTGGCCCACTGTGAAATCCTACATAGGCAGCCCTCAAACATTGTACACGCAACAGCCATAGGAACATGGAAATGTCAACACCTGAACAGTAGATGCGCCTAACATCATCTGTCAGTGCTGTGTGTATAGGTTCTCAGGTACATCAGCAGGTACATGACCGATTGTCAGAGACAAAACACCAAACAGGGCAAACAGTGACTCCCGTCACCACAACATCGAGTAAGCAACTGTCGCTTACTCGAGCAGAGGCAATCGCGGGAACACATGTGTGTAAGCACTGTCCTACACACACTCATCATGGATTCCCTGCTGCGTTACTGAGGGGCTCCACAAAATGTAATCATGGATGTTGTGTCAAGGCAGGGGGTGTACCCATGACAGGCATTTGTCACCCCGGCATGCTGCATCCACGGTCGTATGAAGGTGTAGCACATTATTGGGTGTAGCTAATTGTGATATACATACCCAATGCCAGAGTACAGCCAGTAAACATCACATGGACATACCATTAACTGGACTCATCACTTTGTAAACTAACGGAGTTATCCATGTGAGTGTAGTGTGGAGTAACTGCTGTAGTGTACTGCACATATAAAATGACATAATACGTGTACAACCCCCAGATGTCCAAGTGGTACATGAAGTGACTGTCATGCATGTTCCCAGTCCCACATCCCACAAGGGATGTAACGTAATCCCGATGGCACGGGTAATGCATTCCGGATGCAGGTCATCAGAATATGTGCAGCACATGTTAGCGGGAATAAGCGTTGCCCACAGCTGGTAAGCGATGTTTAAATACGATTATACGGATATGCGTGAAACAGGGCTAAGCATCACTGACCACTGTGCAGATCACAGTCAATGATGTACAGAATAGGTGAAACCAGCATTAGTCACCCCTGAACAAATAGATCCTGCTCTGAAGGGTAAAACGACCACTGCCAGGAGTGGAACAGGCATTCATGTATACAATCACCCAACACTATTGCTAGGCAAGACGTATGTACGGTAGGGTTGCCACAGTTCAAATGACCAATGTGGGACATATGCCAGATGTCTGCAGGACGACACATACACCCGGCCAGTACAAAAACCAGAACATCAGTGTTTTGCATAGATAAAAAGCTTATTCTAGTAATGGTCGCAGGTACGTGTTCCATGTCCTGTAACATGTAGGTGGGTCAACTGTGACATAAACTATAGGAAATATGTTTGTCCCAAAGTCGCAGGACATTTGCTATGTTCACAAATATTTCGCAGGACACAACTGCACAAAGTGGGATGGGAGGTAATCTTAACCTATGGCAGGTGTGTAATGTGACAGGTACAGACACAAACGTGCAGAGTCCAGGAAACACAGTATACACTGACAAACACACAATGAAAGGCGTAGCATGCCTGTCACCACCCCTGTCTGAGATATGTATAAATAAATATATATATATATATATATATATATATATATATATTTATAGATCTACACATATATAATACAGATAGAAATGGCAATAGTGTGATATATGTTGATATATAAAGGGTCACTGACATCTGCAAATATATAGATAGGTCTACAACATTCAAAACACCTTTGAGGTACAAATAAATAGGATACCACCAACTATGGAATGTGTCATACACCGACACGCGTAACCAGGAGGCTGAAAGACAGAAAGAACACAGTACTAGAACAGTAGAACCATGAGCAATACGACGATAGTAAGGACATGTAGTTACCGCTGCCGGTGGTGCAGTTCACGTAGGTACCGTATACAACTGTGGTTGTGAGTGATGTAGCCTGTGTATGTGTGTGTTGAGGGTGCCATGTGTCTTCCCATGTGACTAAAGTGTGTGTGTGTGTGTGTGTGTGTGTGTGTGTGTGTGTGTGTGTGTGTGTGTGTGTGTGTCCCCGCATCATGTGTCTGTAGGTGGCAACTCGGAGGTAGATGATTATGGTAGGTGTGGGTATAGCTAGCCGTAGGCATGCGGTAAACACCTCTTCCACATTGGGAGGGACAGCCCCCCCTGGGCAGGTGTGTCCTGACATGAAACATTACAAAGGGCAACTGTCCGAGAGTTTAGGACATTAGTATGTCCCAAATATTATGCAATAGTTGCAGGAAATACTAATGCCTGTATGTAAGAAACAGAAATGTTACATGCAAACCGATAAGTAGTTAAGGTCTAAGAACAATTGGTATGTAATGAGGATAAAAGTATGTGCTATCCTGTGTACTGACCATGGCCATATGTCAGCCTGTAAACATCACTGTGTGACCTGCAAGCGTCCAACTATGGCACCACAGCCCAAACATCTAGTTAGTCAATTACATCTGCTGAACCATTGACATACCTTGTGAGAAACACTTTTAAAGGCGCCATGTAAAATTGTATCCGTCGTATAACGGAACAAACGGCGATGTTACAGGTGTTTGCAATAGTCCTTTATCAAACGGATGGGACGACAGGTACAGTCACAGGTAGAACCACATACTCAAGCCATCACACACAATCCACGGGCGACATGACTCCAAAATAGACTTGGCTCTACACATAGCAGTTGCAATTACACACAACAAAACACAATACAGGCCATCTCCCCGAAGGCAGGGAAAATGGCCAATGCCCAAATGGAGAATTCAATTATACCCCACTATTGCCACGTAATTGGTGACTGGAGTAGCTGCACAGCTGAAGTGCACGTAATTAGTCACACTGGACCACCAATTGGCGGCAGTAAATCACATGTTGCAGGTATAGACGTATATATGGATGACTTGCCAGATATGCAAGCTGTATGCTCATACCGTAAAACAGTTTAAAGAGTGATACAGAAGAGTGAGATAGAGACGAAATACCGGAATGATATCAAGGTATGTAGAACACTACCTGTATGTATAGTATGTTCTGTATTAAGTTATGTCAGTGCATGCATAGCCTGGTTTGCTGTAATTAAAAGTGTCCGCCATGCATAAAGTGGGGAATGGTATTTATGTAGTGATGTATTGCTGATCGTACTAATGCTTGTAAAAGTTGCGTGTCCAGCAGTGGGCCACAAGGTAAACAGCACAGACCCCACAAGGGATGCAACATGATGGCTTTAAGCAGAACAATGTCATACGACCCGCTGTCAGTGGCAGGGTATGTCCAATAAGTACGTGCCGTAGCAGGGGATAGTATATGTGGATATACTGTAATAGTACGCATGTGTATGGGCATATAATGTCAATGACATGTTTAAGGTGGACCCTCTGTGCAAGTATGCTTTGAATTATGGGATACCATGTAGAACACGTGTAATGTATAGTACAGTAGATTGATATGTCAGATATGCTACACAGGAGAACAGGCATATGATGCATAACAAAGGTATTATATAGTGATGTGAGTAGTATGTAATTAATTTATGTATAAACAGTTATGATGAAATAAATAATGTAATCCACTCTGTGCATTTGCAAAGGATGCAAACATTACTCCCATATTAGAATAGCAGAAGAGATGTGACAGACAAACATGAACATGATTGGCGTGTACAATAAGAGGATACATATGGCCTGTAGTCACGGGACACTGTAATAGCGTGACAGCTAATCTAACTGGAAGGGCTATTCCAGTAACCATGCACAAAGGACATGTAATAGCTCCACAGGTTCATAGTGGGGTACCATGCAGTCTGGCAAGTCTATGTGTAACAACAACTACAGTGTGCACACCAGTGGCACCTCTCTAGGGTAGTGTCCTGTGAACAGAAGAGCCATGTGTAACCTGCATCTTTGCACAGTACAGCCACTGCAGTGATCCCTGGCGTACATGTGTCCACCATCCACCAAGCGAGGTATCACATGAACACTGCTACTGACTGTCCATGCGTGAAGTACATAGGAATCATGTCCCAAAGCATGGTGAGTGTCCGGTCTGGGAATGCAACCCCCAAGCACATGCCACACTCTGTCGAGTGTGTGCACATATCCATGAGCATCATGCTCATAGTGGCTATTGTTTATGTCATGTATGCAGAGTATATCCATTAACATATTTGTAGACATGGGCCCTGTCTTTGCAGCAGAGGTCACCCCTGAGTATGTAGTCTGCAAATGTGTACAGATGTGGTGTCTGTACATAAGCCACAAACTTTAACTATCATAGCTCAATAAACGTCATGGCGTTTTAATGTTGAGTTATGTAAAGCTGTTGTGTAAGGTACACGCTAAGTGGGATGTTGTACCCATGGATGTGTGTATAAGTCCGGTGTTCAAAGGTACAATGGGTGCCTATGTACCAGCTACACACCCAGTACAGACATGTGTGGACACGTAGAAGGATATCCACACCACAGTGGCAATGTGGTAATCACAGGAGTGTGTGCGACATACATGTGTCTTATAAACACATACAATGTGACATGTATGTAGGGGACTAACACCTATGTGATAACCAGTGGGTGGATGGTGTACTGCAAAGGTGATGTTCATACCAAGTGTAATGCAGGTTGAGGCCATGATGTTCATATCGGTATCCGTCACAGTGACACCCATATGGATGGGGTCTGTATTAGCTGGTGGAGCAACAATGGCACTGGGTATGCAGTGGTCTGTAAAGCTAGGCAGGGAAGTCCCCTCAGTGGTAGCCTGTACCTCAAGGAAGCATATACCAAACATGAGGGCCCCATGACTGAGGACTGTGGTATGCCAAGTGTAACTGGAATGCAGTATGTGCTATGGTATGCCACCCTCAGTTTGTTTGTCCCATCCATTAGCCACTTTGCATAACATCCGGAGACATATGTTGTGATGTGCAGGTGGTTATGTATGTTGTCAATACCAGAATGGAGAACGGTGCTGAATGGCAGTGAGAGGACAACGTAGGCAGTGTGGACCCCCGTGTCGTTATCAACTACTCTGGCAACTGTATGAAAGGTGTGCAACAGGTGTAGGAGGCATGCTGTGGCCCCAACAAGACCAACCCAGCTGGCATCAAAGGACCGGAGCACAACAAAGACTCAGCGAATGATGTCCATGATGATGTGCCCTATAGCCGTGCATAACAGTCCAGTGAGGTGTGTAGGGCAATAGTCCCAGTCGTGCATTATGGCACCACCTGTGTGGAGTGTAACTGTTGCTGTGTGCCAGTCAGGGGCCACAATGTCTAGTACAAGGCTATTACTGAATATGGTGTCCCAGTGGGGAGACATGCTGTTCAGAGGTCTGTGGACATCACAGCATGGGATTTTGTAGGGTGACAAGGGGCCTGTGTCCTAGGACATATAGAGTGCAGGTCAGTATTGTGTAGGTGTGACCGCAGGTACATCACAATGTTCCTGCAAGGAATGTGGCCCCGTAGGGAGTGAGAGGGTGTAATGTTAGCATTGAAGCCATCAGACAGCATGTTGCCAACATCACCTGTTACTGTCATGTTCCAGAGTGACAGTTGTATGTGTGAGCAGATGTGGGTATTGCATACGACTACTGACATACCACAATAATGTCTTGTGGTGCATCTCGGAATGTGTCACAGTAATGTGTACGTAGCTAGTTATGGAGTATGTGATGAGGGATCCTGTGGCTCTACCGAGACTGACCAGTGAGTTACCCCACCCATGGGAATGTACACCACTGTGCAACAGCCCCCAGCTGTTGTTTTAAAGTATGTCCGTGGAACCGCGCCCCCAGAGTGTCTGTTATCTGGTGTGTACCATCATGGCTGTGTGTGGAATAGTATGAAACATATTGTTGTGTACATGCTAATGAAGTGCACTGGGGTATGTCTCAGTGCTTGCATGTGCATTGTCCACCTGCATGTGTGTCACAACATCAACTACTGCTGTCGTATGACATCTGTAGTAGGTGTTGTAGTACTCATCTACTGTGTATGCCGTGAAGTGTGTGGTGCCAGTATGTGGCTAACAAGGGTGAGTAGCATATGTTCTGATTCCACCAATGAGGGGATAACCCCAGGTGTGTAACAGCAGTCACATGTTGGTAGTGTCCATGTCAAGGATACTGTTAGTCTTGGAGGTGGTGTATGGGTCGAACCAGCCGAGTGGAGGTTATGACTCACGGACAGCATATGCCTAATGTATCGGTACATGTGCGGCTATCACAGTTAAGTGTGGGTTACTGTCAGTCTCACATCAGTAGCAGCAGTAGTTCCGGACATAGTTATATGCACATGGAGCACCTGTGATGCATTGTGCTAAGTAACCAGCCAGGATGTGTGTACAACATAGTGGAATATGGGGACACCTCAACTGTGGGTGTGCCAGTCCAGGTACATGCCTGAGAGCTACAGTCTGTCTATAACCAGTCATTGCAGGTGTGCTCTGCAGAGCCAAGAGGCAGGTCCCAGTCACTGCAGAGATATTGAAGTGGTGCAGTATCAGTTGTGCCTTGCCTGCGTGCATCACAGAGGATGATGTCAAGCATTGTGTGACATGACCACATGCTTTGCTAGCCAGTTCCCATTCTGGTGGTGACTGTTATTGGACACTGTGCAAGACAGGCAGTATAAAAACAACAAGATTCCAACATGTGATCCGTACTCCCAGGGCTGACAGGTGCAGGTCAACTGTGCCACAGCATCATGTTGTTTGACCAGGTCTGTCAAAGTGGACGTATACTAGATGCCTGTGGAATAACAGCAGAAGCATGGACAACTGTTGGGAGTGACACAGTCGCTCGTAGTACAGTGGTAACAGGTCCGGATGACCGCAAAATGCTCCCCAGGGGTTGGACCACACCATCAGGGCTACAACACTGGTGTGCTTTTGCATGTCCATGCACACATAGTCTGTGCCCTGAGATACAACTTCAGTCACACAAATATGGAAGATGAGTCACATCATGTCTGCTGAGTTGTGGCATGTGTGCATAGGTTATGTTGCAGAACCAGTTACTTGACAGCAGGATGTAAGTGACTATCGCCTTGTGTAGCCTGCTGAGTGGAACAGCAGTGTGACTGCCGACAGTCACCTATGACAGGTGTTTTGTGTATGTTATGACACCCTATTGGCTGTATGTGATGGACACGTGTGTCTGTGGGCTATAGGTTGGTGTGGTTGTGTTTGGCAATGTGGACTGCCATTGGTGCCCACACAGAGTATGGAGGGGTACTGTACAAGGTGTTTTGGTATGTGTGGCCTGTGGTGGGGATCATGTGGGACTATGTGATGCGTGGGGTGCGTTGCCAATGTTGCACATCCCTACATGACTGTCAGGTGCAGTCAGGGTTGGAGACGGTATAACCCCCAGCAGGGCTGCATATGTGCATCCCCCACAGGCTGTACTGTTGTATGTTGGGAGGTGTGCATTGACTGTGTACATGAGAATAGCTCTATTGCCACATGTACAACATAGTCATCATAGTGACAGGCAATAGCACTGGTATGTGCCAGTTGGACATGCCTGCATATAAGTGGTACGTGCCAGGTGGACACGCCATATAAACCACCATGTCTCACAAGGTATGTGAGTGATGTGTGTATGACAGCTGTTGTACTGTAAGCAAGCTGGAAATGTATGGACAGATAGTGTACCTGTGAGGACTGGTGTGAAATGGGTGCTAAACTAAGCAGTAGCTCATAATGTGCCATGAAACTCTGAACAAGTGCCGAGCATGCCCATACATTACAGATAGGGTGTTGGATAATATCAACCCACAAGTGTTGATGACAGTCATGATTGGTGGCACCACATCAGAACACTGTTGGGTATGGTCTGCAAGTCCATGAACCATTATCAATATAGATGTTAGCAGTACAGATGTACAAGACAGTATGGATGTTTGGCTACAAATGCCTTTGTATGTCAAAGGAGTGTTCCACTAGTGGCCTGTTGACAGACTCACAACTACTAAAGGTGCTACACAGTGTCAGCTACAGTAAGCCAGGGTTACTGTGTTGTACCCCACCCGCATTGTAGCCCATACCACACAGACAAATGTCAGCCATCTGTGTATGTGAGGATGTGAATGGCCATGACCTATGGGCAATAGTTGTCACAGTGTTGCGAACAACATACTGAATGGGCTGTGTGTGTGAGGTGTGTGACATATGTGCACATTCTGGTGGATGATATTAGCAATGACACCACTAGGGGAATACCCCCGTACCCATTAAGAAACATCTAGGCTGTGGTCAACATTATGGAAACTGTGTTAGGGATGGTGTAGTGCAGTACACCTCCGTGAGCTGGATACGTCTCCCTGGCCCTTTAGGTAGTCATCTGAGGTACCCATGACATGACAAGGTGGTATCCATGAGCACAGAGAGCATTGGACAGGCATACACAGCACCCATGTGACCAATATTGGAACACACATCACCCTCCAGGGGTAGGGCCCATGCGTGGATGGTCGATACCAGCCTCCACAATACTCACCTCCAGTATGCAGCATGCTATCCACCTTACATACAGACATATGCCACACTATGCTGTTGGACATGCTACATGTCCATAGCCTGATCTGAAAGACATACATCATGGACAACCACCGTCCTACGACTAGGATGGCCACATGCTGGACAGATCCCTGTGCCATACCTGTGACATACTCATGCCATACCATGCAGCCCTGTCTACATAGCTGCACATATCATCCCTGTCATACATGGTGTGATGGCCATCTGGATCAGTAATGTGTCACTGATGCCCCTCACGGTGGCATAATGGGTGTCAGATACAGCTAGGAAACCCAGCCCATACATGCTATAGCCGATAACCTTACCTGCGAATGACATCCGACTAGCCATTGTCCCATGTCTGTCACATGTGCAACACAGGTGATCCGTGGCAGGATGTTGAACAGCTGTACAGTGCAGTGTAGATGTCTATGGCAAAACAGATGCATGTACAGGTTTCCATGCATACTTGGTGCATTGTCACTGCCAAGTCCAGTAAGGCTGTGTCTGTGTTGATATGTGACATATACACAGCATCAAGGTCAACAGCATTACTGTCGATACATCAAGCATGTGTAGATAGGTAAGAACCCCAGTGCAGGCAAACAGACATGCCCAAATGAAGACAGACGTCACATGCAGTAGGAACACTAATGAGGTGACACACATATATGGGGATGATATCCAGTGCATACTGGGTGTTACATATGTGTGACACATACATGCCAGTCCTGCTAGTGTCATGTTGATTTGCAAAGATAACTGTACAGATGTACTAGAAATGTATGTGCAGCAGTATCACTGTACATGTCTGTAAATTTGACCTGTCACCTTCATCATGTCTTACAGATAATGCCTCGTACACGCCTACCAGCATACAGCAGACAGGAGGATGATGTCATAATCCCGTACCTCCATGAGAACTATGAGGTGTTATTTTGCCATGTGTCACAGCACGCACAGCAGCGGGACGACCTGTGGCAGGATCTTCGCAGGAGGGTCAACGAAGTGGGTGGCCACATCCGCACCTACCAGCAGGTGCGCAGACACTGCATGGACTTGATACATCATGCAAAGCAGCGTGCCACTGCAATCACCAAGGAACAAGGTGGAACAGGTGGAGGGCCACCAACCCAGCCTCCACTCACACACACAGAGGAGCTACTGGCCAGTCTGGGAACACCCTTGGCACAGCCCCCACAAACACTAGCTGCCATCATGGAGGTGGGAGTCCCCCAACCAATGAGCCTGGAGTTGCCTAGTAAGTCAGTACTGAACATATGGCCAGTATATCCCACGTATGTGCATGTGTCAGTGTACATCATGTAATGTGACAACATATGCAAGGTATGTGGACACACATGCTTTATGCTACCCTGTGTATGCACCATACCTCTGAACTGTACAGGTATTTGCAGGATGTCCAGATGTCTGCCTCATATTGTCGGTGTGTTTCCCTTAATATCTGTCCCTTTCTGGCAAATAGCTGAGGAATGGAGTCATTAAATGATGACATACATTTGTATTTACGACTGCACATTCCGTGTAAAACCCATGTGCATGCAAACCTATTAGTCTAGCAAATTTCTAAGTTTGTAAGAGCAATATGTCACAGCTTTCCTTATATGTCCCCCATCATAGTAGGCTTTGTCCACATTTATTGTTCTAAGATATTGAGAGGTATGGTATGCACACATGTGCTTACTATATGCTGTTGTACATGCAAATGTGTTAACTTGCACTGTGCACCCTGTGGCTGTCATACAGTCATGGATAATGTTCATACTGCTGTGTCACCCTATACAGGTACCTCTGGCATGCCGCACAGACAAGAGTCCATTGCAGGTGAGAATGTCATCGGTATCAGGCATGTCAAAGCATAGAGCTATTCGCCATGTGGCCAGTTAATACATGGATATACAGGTCACATCACCCATCATCCACACAGGCCACCCATGTGCAATATATACAACTGAAATGACACACAGACATGAAACTACAGTATTTGTCATTGCTACATGTGTGTCCAGCTGTGCATACAACAGTGGAGGTGTTCTACAGTGGAGGCATATGTACTATACAGTGGAACAAAACGTGTAGTACACAAACCAGTACCGCACAATGAGCAGTGATATGGGCAGACCACAGGCGTCACCATTGTGTTATATGCCCCTGCAATGGTTTCACACATTGTGATGTTCCATCCGACATGTCTGAGACACGTAGCGTTTTGGTTGCAATACTGTCACAGTGTCCCATAACCCATACCTCACATACCACACATACACCTGTTGTCTGCATAGCCCTGTGAATGTTGACATATCCAACATATATGGGTGTATTACATATGGGACAACACAGACATGTGTGATAGACGGGCATCACATACATGACCAACACATGTGCACACATGGCCATGGGGGATGGCCAGAGACATGTAGCCACACAGAAGATGGGATATGGATACACCCTGTCCCACTTTGTCCACACATGGTCCAATTACAGCCATACTAGACTGATTGTACAGGTGATGTGGTACGCTGCACATCCTAAATGCCTGTGCACAGCTAGTGGAGGTGTCAGTGACGTGTACCTCATAAGATGAGTTGAACATGACATCTGTGTCATGGCATGATGGTAGTCACCTTTACAGATTCCACTGATAGTGACACCAGGCCACAGATACTGTACTTTTCCCCTGATGCCGTAGGACATCACTGTTAGGTGTGCACCTTGTGTGCGTGGTACATCAATGCCATGTGTGAAATGGTGACGTGACAGGTCCGCTATGTGTGGACATGGTTGCCAGGCAGCTAACACTCTGTAGTCATCATGCAGGGGTGTCATCTGTATGTCCTCCAGTGACCTGTCACATGACACAGCATGGTTTGGTGTGTATACACCTCAGCATCATAGGTCACAATCCACAGGTATGTCATGGGTATGCATGCAGTTCTGGATATGCAATGTGTACATAACATGCACTGTTTAGCAGTATAAACACCTCATGATGCCACGCAATGGCACAGTGTCTGTACATCACACTGTACAGCAATGTAGATGACTCACAGTCCCCTACCATGCCCATGCACATTTGCTCAACATGCATTCTATTTGTAGGGCATATGGACAACACTGCAATTTGATACCCAGTACGACGCTGTACATGTGTCAGGACACCATTGTGTCAGGCATGCATGCATGTTAATGCACACATCAGCAGATTACATGCCAAGGTCAAGTCAGCCATGTGCACTGTTATCCTGTTCTGGTCCACATGGTGTATCACGGGAATGCATGCATACTACCATGGTCATGTGAATTGCATGGATAATGATATGACACCTGCCTGCTGTAGTGTGCATTCCAGGGGGTATGCTTACAAACACTATTGATGTCTGAGCTGCATGCTGTCAGCTGTATCGCAAGCATGCTGCATGCCATCTGTCATATCACATGCATGGTGTGTCAGTGTGTGTGTGTGTGTGTGTGTGTGTCTGTGTGTGTGTGTGTGTGTGTGTGTGTGGGTGTGTCAGTGTGTGTGTGTCTATTGTAATTTAGAGTCTTTCTTTGCATTCACAGGTGATGTAGGTGTGTTACCCTCCTGCGGTCCATCTAATAGTGTCCCCACAGATGCTAGCAGTGATGAACATATGCACGAGGTACAGGCAGGGATGTCAGGGGCAGAATCTGTGCCAACAGTTGCCATCCCAGCTATGTCCCCCTTTTCCCCACACACAGTTCAGCTGCCAACACATACCGCATCTACAGTGGCCATAGAGGAAGGACAGTCAGCGTCTGTTAGCGTTGAACAGGAACATGTGGTGGCTACAGAAGGTGTGTCTCCACACCATGGTGGCAGTATACTGACTGCAGATGTGCCACACAGGCATGTGGCTGGTGCTGCTAATAGGAGGACCTCTGGCAGATATGCACCTGCAGGACATAGCGCAGCAGCTGGCATCACTAGACGCATGTTCCAGACTGTAATGGCGGCACAGGCACATGCCAAATGGCAGAACAGAGAAGGGCAGAGGCTGCAGAGGGCTGCTATCAGTACCCTAAACAACAACATCCAGGCATTGTCAGGTCCTCAACAGCAGCTTGCTGATGTTCTGGACAGGTGATTGGGTGACATGGTCAGAATTCTCGACCATGGCATTGCAATCCACGAGCATGAGCTGTCTGTGCTGGAACATCTGGTAGGGGTGAGGCGTAGGCCACATGGACATAGGCCAGCTACACCACCTAGTGCAGGTCAACGTGAGCGTGCCACCTCACATGGCCGCTCCCATAGTGCTGGTAGCAGTAGCAGTGCATCTGGTGCTGCACTGTCCACACCAGGTCACAGCACGTCACATGGACATGGCCCTGGACATTCCCAGCAAGGACACAGTTCCAGTGGCCATGTGTCATTGGACAGTAGCCATTCTGTACCTCTGCCTGGCAGTGCCTGTGCAACCCCTGGCAGGCACAGGACATGTGGCCGTGTCTGGTCACAGTGAGCTGTACAACCTGGTTTGTACAATCTGGAGCTGTCCATAATACCCTTGTGTAGGCCTCACAAATGACAGAACTGTGTGCACACATACACGCACACAGCAAACACAACTGTAGGGCTCCACAACACCCACATGCATATGGAACAGACATATCCATTGAAATCACCAGCCCTTACCCACACACATGATGTCACCCATTGGTGCAGCCTATGCCCCTGGCAAACAGTATCACTCTGTGCATATGATGAAGCCTGTGCCGCATCCCTGTCATCCACACCATCGGTGCAGGTATATGCTCAAATGGTCTGATGCACAGGGTGAACTAAATAGTGAGAGGTGTATCTAACATTACTTGTGTATGCATATTGAGGGATGTGTATGTTGCATTGGTTTTGTGTGAATACTGAGTGCAGGGATATGCTCAAATGGTCTGATGCACAGGGTGAACAGAATAGTGAGAGGTGTATCTAACCTTACTTGTGTATGCATATTGAGGGATGTGTATGTTGCATTGGTTGTGTGTGAATACTGAGAGATATGTATGTGACATAAGTGGTGTACTGTTGACATGCACCAGTCATACCATGTAGTCCAGGTGCAGAATGCATTGTGATATGTTCACAGTATGTGTCTCGGTTACAACAGTAATAGCATGTTGGTAATGATGCCCTGGTTCCCTCCTATGGTGTACTGGCATGTGCCTACAGGTAGCAGTGTTTGCAGTCCCCCATGTGTAACTGTGGAGTACTCACATGCATGTATGGCAATATCAGCATGCTAAACATACCCTCAACCTGACTGTTGGAAAGTTGAACATGACGCAGATGTCTGCACATGTAATGCACCTGAAGCATGTGGTCAGTTGAACAGGCTAGAGCAGATAGAGATTTGACATACATACCGGGAAACATTACAGGTATGTTGACATGGTGCAGGGGTTGTACACAACGGTCTGGTCAATGATGACATTAGAGCCCACTTGATAGCATGAGGCCACACTGTGTAGAAGTAATACCCTGTCACAGTACAGGAACATGGCCACATTCACAGGGTCTACAGCACTACAACGCACACCCCATAGTGTTGAGGTGTGGACCGTTGCCTATGTGGTCATCACCCTTGCAGTACGTTGCACCCACACGACATGGCACAGAGAAGGAACATGTACAGGTAGCCAGTATGGCTGGGACCAATGGCATCAACAGGGTAGTAGACTGCATCACAATGAGGGGTTAGTCACCATAAGGGGTTAGTGATCCTGCTTCTACTGTATGGTAGCATACACCCTCACACCAAGCACCAGACAGCCATACATACATACATAGATACACACACACACTGTGGTGACCAGATATGTGTGTATGGATAGCTGATGTGTGTGATGCACCACACCTGCCGATGTCATGCTTTCCACACTGCAGTATGTACAGATCTCTACAACAGTGTACAGGGATGTGTAACAACTGGGACATAGTCCCCATCATATGTGGCATGTGTGGTCACACAAGCGGACACACATGGTAGTGCTGGAAATGATACGCCTGCCATATGATGAGCCGTTTGATAGACATGCAGTGGTAATGTCCGCAGTATGTGTACCAACGCTATGTCTGGCAATTGTGTGGCTATATGCACATGGGAGGATGTCAGAGTTACAGGTGTCACGTGACATACAGTTGGTAACACCTGACCGCTGTGTATGTGTTATGTCATCCCCGTCAAGTAACAGTGACATAGCGTACTGTTTGCACATGGCATGGTAGGATGGTGTGTGACACACCTGTGAGCCATCCCTGGCACACATACATCTACACAGGTGGATCATCACTTTATGTACACACATCCCTCCATACATGTTGTACATCCAACCGTACTGTCTGTATGTCACCATATACAGGTGTCAATGATGGGGTTGCATTGCAGCTGTATGTTGTAGTTAGGCACAGCTGTGTTACAGACATTGGCCACTGCACATGCATGGTTGCTGCATGCACATTACAGATTGTGCATGTGTGTTGGTCCTACATGTGTCTCCTGTAGCCATGTTTGTATGCATTGCTATTGGTGGACATGGGTGTGTTGACATACATAACACATGGACTGTGGTATGATATCACGGGTGTCATGGGTGACTACTACAGGGGAATGTGTACTCTGTCAACATTGCTACCTCCTGTACTGTGAGCATTCAACAGACATGGACCCACCTTCCATTTGCATGTGTATAATTGCTTACGCCACTGTTCAGCATGGGGGACAGCAAAGGCTAAGCTATGTACATATGTGTTGTGTGTGTGGTCCATGCACACATCCACTACAATCACATGTATGACATATCCAAACATGTGTGTTCGTTGGTGTACAGCAACACTCATCTGTCACAGCTGTGTAAAACCCAGGGCCCCTGGTATGTCTTGAGCTGACCTGGTCATGTATAGTGGTATAATTGCAATGCATAACACCTGTTGGAACCCTGTCAGTACATGTGTACTTTGCACAGTTGCTGTAGACCTCTGTACAGTCCACTGGTCATGTGTCACATGGTGTTGTGGTAATGTATGGCTGTGTATTGCTGCAGCAATGACATGGTGATGTCTCAAGGGCTACAGTGTAGACTGCGGTGTGTACGTCTGTGTTCTGCACCTGTGACAGCTGTGATGGCAGCTGAGTGTGTACTGGTCACTGCATGTGTGTGACCGCCCTGTGCGTGGGGACAGTTATACCTTACTGTGCCCTTCCGTGTTTAGACTCCGCTGCATGCAGGACGGCCCACCCTGTGCGTGGGGACAGTTATACCTTACTGTTCCCTTCTGTGTTTAGACTCCATCTGCATGCAAGATGGCCCTTTGCAACTGCTAAGTGTGTGAGCATGCCCAGTACTCTGTTGTGTAGATGGACACACATGACAGTCCAAACTGAGCCCTTGCAAGTTGACACTCCCTTTGCATGCAAGACAGCCCTTTGCAACTGCTAAGTGTGTGAGCATGCCCAGTACGCCGTTGTGTAGATCGACACACAGTACAGTCTGAATGGACGTGTATTACTAAGCATGTGGCCATGGCACGTGACACCTTGTGTTGGTGATGTCCCTCTGTGCATGGGCATGGCCGTTGACATCCTGTATAGCCATGGTGGTCATTCAGGCAACAGATGTCCATTTTCAATGTCACGATGGATGCCTACCCAGTACACACCGGTCGACTATCTTGAAGGGTGTACTGTCTGTGGCGCATCCCATGTCTATGTCTTGTAGTGCTCTGTAAATCTTACGCTGCCCCGATCACACCACTGCCGTGTGTTTGTCTACGTCTACCGTGGGACAGTAATATGTCTGTATGCTTTCAGATTGATCACTCTCTATACAATCCCTGTCAGCGTCCTTGTCAGTGCGGATGATGACACACACCTAGAAATATGCCTCTGGGACTGCTGTCTTTAGTAATCTTAGTAGCGTGTTCTGTAAATGTGTCATGCTGTAGTGTGATAGAGTAGTTAGGTGTATGTCCGACTCCCAGCCCTGCGCCAAGTGTGTGTGTGTGTGTGTGTGTGTGTGTGTGTGTGTGTGTGTGTGTGTGTATGCATGCATGCTCCCATCCACTTTGGGACTCAGTCCTGCTTTTAGATGCCTCACACCACAGATATTTCCTACCGACGTCTTTGCCTTTGCGGATGATGACATGCGCCTAGATGTATGCCTCTGCGACTGCTGTGTTTATTAATCTCGGTAGCATGTTCTGTAAATGCATCATGCTGTAGTGTGATAGGGTAGTTAAGTGTATGTTCGACTCCCAGCCCTGCCAAGTGTGTGTGTGTGTGTGTGTGTGTGTGTGTGTGTGTGTGTTTGCGCGCATGCTCCTGTCCTCCTGGGGATTCAGTCTTGCTTTTAGATGCCTCACACCACAGATATTTCCTACCGACGTCTTTGCCTTTGTGGATGATGACACACGCCTAGATGTATGCCTCTGGGACTGCTGTGTTTAGTAATCTTGGTAATACGTTCTGTAAATGCATCATGCTGTAGTGTGATAGGGTAGTTAGGTGTATGTTCAACTCCCAGCCCTACCAAGTGTGTGTGTGTATGTGTGTGTGTGTGTGTGTGTGTGTGTGTGTTTGCACACATGCTCCCATCCACCTGGGTACTCAGTCCCGCTTTTAGATGCATCATACCACAGATATTTCCTACCAATGTCTTTGCCTTTGTGGATGATGACACGCGCCTAGATGTATGCCTCTGGGACTGCTATGTTTAGTAATCTCGGTAGCGCGTTCTGTAAATGCGTCATGCTGTAGTGTGATAGGGCAGTTAGGTGTATGTTCGACTCCAAGCCCTGCCAAGTGTGTGTGTGTTTGCGCGCATGCTCCTGTCCATCTGGGGACTCAGTCTTGCTTTCAGATGCCTCACACCGCAGATATTTCCTACCGACGTCTTTGCCTTTGCAGATGATGACACGTGCCTAGATGTATGCCTCTGGACTGCTGTGTTTAGTAATCTTGGTAGCGCATTTTGTAAATGCGTCATGCTGTAGTGTGATAGGGTAGTTAGGTGTATGTTCGACTCCCAGCCCTGCCAAGTGTGTGTGTGTGTGTGTGTGTGTGTGTGTGTGTGTGTGTGTGTGTGTTTGCATGCATGCTCCCATCCACCTGGGGACTCACTCCTGCTTTTAGATGCCTCACACTGCAGATATTTCCTACCGACGTCTTTGCCTTTGCGGTTGATGACATGCACCTAGATGTATGCCTCTGGGACTGCTGTGTTTAGCAATCTCGGTAGCGCATTCTGTAAATGCGTCATGCTGTAGTGTGATAGGGTAGTTAGGTATATGTTCAACTCCCAGCCCTGCCAAGTGTGTGTGTGTGTGTGTGTTTGCGCACATGCTCCCGTCTGCCTGTGGTCTCAGTCTTGCTTTTAGATGCCTCACACTGCAGATATTTCCTACTGACGTCTTTGCCTTTGCAGATGATGACACACCCTTGATGTATATATGCCTCTGGGACTGCTGTGTTTAGTAATCTCAGTAGCGCGTTTTGTAACTGCGTCATGCTGTAGTGTGATAGGGTAGTTAGGTATATGTTCGACTCCCAGCCCTGCCGCATGTGTGTGTTTCCAGCTGCATGACAACAGTACCTTGCTTTTACAGTACTCACTCTCCATAACATCCGTGCAGTGTCTTTGCCTTTGATGCTGCTGTCTGCAGGCTAGACATATGCCTGTGTGAATCCTGTGATCTACTAATCACGATAGCGCATTCTGTAACTGCGTAATGCTGTTGTGTGGTACAGTGGTTACGTTTGTGTTCTGCTCCCAACCCTGCCACGTGTGTGTGTGTGTGTGTGTGTGTGTGTGTGTGTGTGTGTGTATGTATCTATCTATATATATATAGGGATATATATATATATATATACATATATATATATATATATATATATATATATATATATATATATATATATATATATTGTATATAGATATGTATGTTGGGATTATCACTCTTGAATCTGCTGCATTATCTGTACGTGATCACCTTGGATGCATGTACATCTGCTATGGCTCTGTGATAGTACACATACTGTGTGCTGTAGTAATCGCGGGTTATACTTGTGTAGTGACCGGTTATTGTGTTGCTGGGTATTACACAGGTATTGGAAACAATGTTAGTACAGCACCATTGAATGGTCGTATGCACATCTCGGCAACAGTCAGTAGTGGTTATTACATTGGAGGGTGAGTATGGCTCACATCCATATGTAGTAACTGACAATTCTATGCAACTCAGGTTAACATTACAGACTCACGTTTATCCACAGGTTGTGGTACAGATCCCAGGACTGCATGTGTGTACATTGACAGGTGCAGGACTGGGCTGTGTTGGATGCATGGAGGGGTGTCCATGGCCTGGCAGGTACGGTCTGTGACTGTCCCACAACCTCCTGTATATGGCTGACACATGCTGTACCTGTGTATATGCAGACACACACACTTACCACAAACAGCTAGGGCTGTCACATACACAAACCCATTACATCACCATTGGGCCATGCAATAACCATTGTCCCTCACACACACACACCTACGTGTACATTGGATGGCTCAATGACAGCTCTGGAAATGTAACACCACACCCTGTGCATATGATGTCACCTGTGCCACCACCTGTGATGTGTAACATTGATGCAGGATCAGACTAACCTGGTGCTGATGCACACGGTGGCTTTATTCCACTGTATTGATGTTAGCATGCTGTTAACACAAAGTGTGTTACTTCCAGGTGTATATCAGCAGGCATGATGCATTGCAGCTATGACCATCAATGTAGCATAGTTTACAGCACTGTTAATTCTGATGATGTATTCTCCATCCATGTGCCATTTCACTGATGTGTGTAGTATTGGCAGCATGTGTGTCTGAGTGTGCAGTACGTGTGTGATGTTTGTAGTAAACATGTATACATGTTTACAAACGCATACACTGGCATACACGACATTACATGGGCTTCACCATTCGTAGACTAGCTTACTCGTTCTTCCACATGGGCACATGGGCTAACACGCGCGCACACATGTTTACTCGGGCGTGGACACACTATGGGCAGGTTTTCAGGTCACATCGGTGGTATCCATGGCGTACACCTTCAGTCTCCTGACTTTCCCTAGGATAGCTCATAACACGCCTCTTCCACTTAGTACTGACAGCAAATATGTGACACTGCTCAGGTGAGATTACAGTGTTTTATACATACACACTCATGTTGTCACCTATCTTCTACTCTAATAGTCCCCTTATCCTACACTACACTGCAGAGGCTTGGCCCATATGGCATGACATGTTGTGATTCACTATCCTCAGCCTCACTTGCATCAGATTGCCTACAAATGCTTCGTTACATCTCTGACAGAGTGCTTCCACACATAACAACCAGTATGCAGTAGCCATGTTGTCTCCAGCTTGCCATTCATCTGCATGGCGTACTAACATCTAACTAAACCTACATTGTGTATGTAAATTAAATATATTTGACTTGATATGAAGCGCAGCGTGTTCTCGTGGTGCTGCGCTACGCTTCAACACCGGAGATCGGGGGAAGACAACTACTGTTTTATTGATATCCAATGGACAAAGCTGCCACTGGCCTTGGACTTGGACATTGGCATGCTTCTTCGACTGTATTCATACTGTATTTGCAGCTGTCATTGCTCCGTTTAGCAATGTGCAGAACATTAGTCGCCTAACATCCGGGTACATTTCTGTACATAACTCTGCTCTTGCACGGACAGCTTTCTGTTTCATGTATCGCTTATTTACATCATTTGCATAGCTTTCACATACAAATGGGGTATGTTGCAAATCCCAACATTGTCCGTGCAATGTTCGTGTTACAGTCGGTCTTGCACATCCCTATGGGTGTTTGCTGAATACCCTGGCAGTCATCTTTCCTTGCTGTACTCTCACTCAACTCATATACGCCGGAGGCTTCGTGTACCATGGCCTAGGCTTTGCTGTGTGCTATGTCTATTTGTGGTGTATGCATGGCTGTGGGTATGTCCCACTGTCATCATTGGTAAAGGTGATGCCCTATAGGTACTTCATGTAGACTGCTGTGTCATTTGACATGTCAGCACATACCTGCGGCCAATACTGCACCTCCTACTGCAGCGCTTTTCATACCTTCTGAGTTATCATGTGGTCGATAATGCTGTTTCCTCAGACATGTATCTGTTTCTGATCATACCTCTCAAACTCCTAGAACAAAACATCTGTACAAAGCCTAACATGATGGGGGGACAAATAGGGGCAGATTTTAAATATTGCTCTTACAAATGTAGATAGTTGACAGTATAATAGGTTTTGCATTAGTATGACTTTTCTGAAGGATTTAGGGTCTTAGACTCAAATGTTTGTCATTATTTAATGACTTCAGTTCTCAGGTATTTGCTAGACAGGTACAGATTGTAAGAGTAACACACCAAACATATGAGGCAAACATCTGCACATTCTGCGAGAATCTGTACAGTTGCAAGGTATGTTTCTGATACAGGATATCAATTTTCTTACACCAATACACACAATATATGGCGCCATCACAGGCCAGATGCCATTACATTCCTATTGCAGGACACACCCACCCAGAGGGTTGTATTCCTCACACAGGCCAACAGGTGCTTATCCACACTAATTATTCTATCATGTACCTTATGTGTACGCCGGTACTTGTGCTTTCCATCAGTAGCAGAGCTCACGTACGAGTATGGGGGACTGGACACTGTATCGGTGACACTGCATGACACCCTGAGGGACACATGTCTTTTGAGTCTATTAACCTTCCACACTGACTTTCACAGGGCATACATTGTCATTCACATTTGTCCGAATACATGCTTTTGACTTGTACATGTTTTGTCATTTGTCCTGACATCTTTCTTCTCACCTGTCCACCTAGTATCACTAGTTTTGTACATTTATTTAGGATGGGTTACCTTCATACCTCTCACCTGTACACATTATGGGTAAATGCCCCGAGGTTTGACCTATGATTTTGTTACATTTGTCATAATAATGTGCCTTTCTGGTAGATTGCTGGCAAGGCATGATGGATTGTGAGGTTAGGTAATAATGACTGACATTTCTATTTCATGATTACTAACTCTCATAACATTCATATTCCTGACTACGCCATTATTCTATCAACGTTCTGACTTTGTCTGGGGTAAATTTAATATAGTCCCTATTTGTATTTCATGTACTATGCCCTAGTACAGCTGTCTTATTCTGAAAGTTTGGCAGGTATGGTTACCAGCTTGGTCGTACGCATGTCCATCCATGATAATCACCTACATGACACTGATATAGGTCCCTACGTCTTCCCCCAATGGTTTACACAATATCCAGTAGATGGGTTGCACCTTTTTGGAGAATATAGGTGTGTGCTATACCGACATAGGTATATTGATCACTCACATGGAGCGTACCTAATAGATCTGTGCCAACCAACACCTAGGCCCATTTCTGCATACCCATGATTCCCATACCTGACACCCCTCCACAGTACCCATTAGACATGTTTAATGTGAGCGATAATAAAGTGTGAAGACATTTCTAAGCACCCCCTACTCTCCGGATATCAGGTCGTGCGTCATACATAATATCGACCCATGTGTTATTACCCTTGCACCTGCTACTGTTGCATATACAGCTATATCATAGTCGCAGCTGTGACGTCTTTTGCATTGATTATGGTTCGCACTTCATACAGGATCAATTTCTGGGGTCCTACTGGTACTTTCCAGGCAATGGTTTGGAAAGCAGCAGTGTATTCACCTTTCATGCATGTCTGTCTGTCTATCCATAATAGCTATACCGTGACCTATTTATGTATTTATGTACATGTGTTATATGTACAGGGACATATGTTTGTTGTGTATATATCTATTCATTTATCGTGTGTGTATAGATATATATATATATATATATATATATATATATATATATATATTACACATATGTCTGTACATTCCTCATTTCATAATTTGCTTTGGTTTAAGTCTGTTGGTATATGTTTATATATATATATATATATATATATATATATATATATATATATATATATGCGTGTGTGTGTGTGTGTGTGTGTATATATATATATATATATATATATATATATATATATAGATATATATATATATATCATACCTTTCAACTGTACAGATTTTTGCTGCATGTACAGCTGTTTACCTCTTATCTTTGGTCTGTTTTTCATAACCTTGGGTCTATCTGGCAATTTAGTGGCATATCATTGAAGACTGACATTGGTAAATAATGACAAACATTTCAGGTTACGACTTCATACTCTTCAGAGAATCCATGCTAGTGACACACCTGTTATTCTATCCACTTTCTATGTTTGTTAGAGCAATATCTGGGGATTGTCCCTATTTGTACCAGTTGTTTTCATGGCTTTGTCCAGTTTCTTACTTTACGGGGTTAACAGGTATGAGCCATGTATATATAAGATGGAGAAAACAGCATTCATTTGCTATGCTGTGAGGGGATTACACACGCGCAGGTGCACTTGCATATCCTTATTGTGGGTTACATATGTTTAATTGATATTTGTGCTTATGTGGCCTTTCATAATTCTGACCATAACAGTTGCATATCTGTATTCTGGTTTATGGACTGCTGCGAAACACACGTTCACCTTTACATATTTAAATGTGTGTACAGCATGAACGCATTCATTACACTTTAAAGTTATATGTGCAGTGGTCGTAGGTCAACTGGGACTGCATTGACGTTGGCTGGATGCCGGAACCACTATTCTATTGGTGTTCTGCCTCATTGATATGCATACCCATAGTACTTAGCTACATCAACATATGCCTCACCGCTTCAGCTACAACACAGGCATCCATTCTCCTGCTGGGAAAAACGCGGTACTACATATTACACATTCCCTATTGCGTACTGCTGTGGACCCCAGTTGCATTGTTAATCACTACAAGGATATGCAGAACACCAAGGCATATAGTCCTTGCACATACAAGTCTTTGATTGTCAGGGTGTTCATGTAGTGATCTGGGTTTAGTCTTGTCTGCCTGGTGAAAGGAACTTGCCTGGCTGAGTTCAAATATCAGATGAAGCATATGGACAGGGAGTTTCTCCCTATTATGAATTTTTACCTGTGTTTATAGACACAGGTGTTTGTGCACCTGTCAGCAGCTTATTCTGTTGGCAATACATATTATGGGTGGGGTTGTTACAGTCCATACTCCACGGTGAGGGGTGTTCCCATTCACATTTGACTATTACCTGTATACAGTCATACGGGGATTATTATTTTGGACATGAAGGGACCACAGGTATGCAGTTGTACATTACACAAATGTGAAGGGTTGTTACTGTAAATATGTACAGACCATACCTCTCAACCTCTTAGAGCACCAAATCTGCTCAAACCCTACATGATGGGGGGACAAATAGGGACACATTTTAACGATTGCTCTTACAAGCTTAGAACATTGATAGAATACTAGGTTTTGCATTAGCATGACATTTCTGAAGGATGTGGAGTTTTAAACTCAAGATATTTCTCATTATTTAGTGACGTCAATCCTCTGCTATTTACCAGACTGGTGCAGATTGTCGGAGGCACACAACAACAATATGAGGCAAACCTCTGGTCATTCTGTGAATATCTGGACAGTTGAGTGGTATGGTATGGACCTCTGTAATACGCTGTTGTGTTCTGGCACAGCAGTAGCTCAGCATTAAAGACTGCAGTCAGAACATGCTGACAGACAGTTGGGTTTCAGACTTCATACTCCGGACATTAATGCCAATGTGCAAACTGTTATTCTATCATATTTCTATGTTTCTAAGAGCTATCTTTACAAATTGTCCCTGTTTTTGGACCTTTTTCTCACTTGTATTCACGGCTCTGTCCAGATATCTTACAGGTTAACAGGTATGGTCAGTCACGCCTGCACACAGTCAGTGTCCCTCACACTTGATCAGGGTTAACCTGTCTACGTCAGTGTCTTCCTCACCTTCATGCCGTTTGCCACTATGCAAATGTGTGCATTATATTCTCCCTCCTATTCGTGTCGGGACACGTGCGTCACGGGAAGGTGTTTTATTCTGGGTAGTAGGTTATGCATGTCCACTTAGGGCTGGACAGTGTCATGGACCTCCACTGCACGTTCTGACTTGTGTCCAGATACCTACAGGATTGGACATCATGTCGTCATACCCATTCTACTATTTACACAGGTTGGTTATCCCATGAGGGATATCCCAAAAATTGGACAAGACCAGAACAAGTCAGATACCGAAGATATTTCTAGCTTTACAAAAATGTGCAGGGGGTTTTACATGCAGGGGATACATGGTTTGCAATCCTGACACTACCTAGGGTGACAATACCTGCTACATATGCATAGGGGTCTCTGTGTGTAGCTGTGTCTGCAACAAACCAGTGGACCAAGTACGGCTGGATTTGGTGGATGTTCTGGTATGGAGGTGGGTTGTGTGGTGTGGAGGGTATGCTGGGTAGGCCATTATGCATCCAGGTGTGTTGTGTTTGTTATGGCCAGTTCCATCAGGACCCATCTGTGGGTATGTGATGGTGACATATCTATACATTTGTCTCGCACATTTCGATATTCATATGTTTGTGGGATTGTGTTCTACACTATGGCCTGTCTGCTTGTCTTGCAGCTGTTTCTACATGTGGTTGTGTTTCTTTCCACTTCACCTGCTGCCCCCTCATACACCTCCGGTTCACCTTTTCTGTATACGACACAGTATTGCCTTTGAGGATTTTACCATTAACCACCCACCCCTCATACGCAAATTCATCACACCCCATAGAGCACTACATTGGTTGTTGGCCCATGACACGGCCAGAGTAACACATTGACTACCCTACATATGTCAGGTACCTTTATGGTTGTGTGGACTACCCTGCCATGTTTGCTTTCCACATGCTATACCTCACGCACATAGGTACACGCCCATACTTCACTTTCATTACTTGGTTGGTATACCCGGGTACTACCCATTCGACTGTGTCACATACACATTCGGATTATACCGCTGACTTCTGGATTTTGCCAGCCTGTTGTACTCATTGGTAGGATGGCACCTTTTCCTATGTCCAAGCTATTCCTTACACATGTCCGACTGTTGTGGACAATGCCTCCCCACAGTCGATGGTTGTGTTTCCACCTTTTCAATTGGCCACAGTGTAACATTTGCGGTGAACACAGCATATTTTACAGGTTGACACATACCCACGGTCAGTTCGGCAGATAGAACTTACAATTCTTGCCTATATCTAAGCTTATTCTTGTAGCATTTCGGTGTCTTATTCTGTTTCTTATGACATTTATGTAATATACATTCAGTGAAAAATGTTTAATGCAACTATTACATGATGTCTACAGAATAATTATGTCCTATATTCTCTGGACATTTGCCATTTTTACAAGTTTGTGTCAGGACACATCTGCTCACAGAGGGACTGTCACTCGCAAAGTGGGACAGGTGGTAATCTTAGTCGATGGTACGGATCATACTGTCCCTTTCGGCCTACATGTGTCCTTATTGTTGTAGCTGTTTATATGCTCCTTCTGTTTCGTTTACATGTGTATGCTATTTCCTATCACATTTGCTATGTGAAATACGGACATACCTTTTGTATGTGACTATTACATGCCTTGTGGGATATGATTCGGACATACGGTCACTACATATATCTACATTTCTCCTCATGTATTTTGTTATGGACAGATCTGCACAGCTATGTACCCTCCCTCACATTATGGGTCAGCTGGTGACCCTCTCCATTGGGCTGGGCGTACCTACTGGTGGCGCGCTAACAAATGATACGTTTCACTTCCACATGGTATAGCCATCAACACTACGTTGGACTACGGGCACACAGTTTTCATGTCATTTGTTCAAGGGTAGGGACCCGTTATTCCCTACCGTGCATTTGTGTTTGCTTCTTCATTTTCTGTTCGCAGGGACTATCTTGCATGCTCTGCATACGTTTCAGTATCCACGGACACTGATAGGTGCGATTACTATTGCAGGCGGAATATAATATTCAGCAGTTTAGGTTGCTCATCGACAGCCAACATTGACACGCCTCTATGCGCAACTTCGTTACACCCCATGCACTCGCGCACATCTCCTATGCACGTGGCTGTGATGGCTGTGTGTCTTCATTAATATGCATATGGCGTGACTACTCCATATATACGCCGCACGGCCGGCGCAAGCCTTATGCCGGCCTTGCGCCGAGCTTCATGAATCCCAGGGAATATTTAGAAATACAATAAAAGCAGATGTGTTTACCTAGTAGTAGCTGATAATTATAAGTCATATAATCCTAGCAGAAAGAGATCCTTTCACTGTAATATTCCATTGTATTATTTGATGATTTCCAACTCATAAACACTTAGGGACAAACACTAAATACAATATGTGAAATCTGTTGAGAAATGCAAATAGTTTAAATTCGCTTACATGGGTTTAAACAGATGATAATTTAATTCCATTTATCATGAAAACCTTTTTAATTTAACCTTTTTAATAAGATGCAAAGGCTTTTAATTGTCTTTTAAAAAACAGTGTTCATGTATATGTGACTGATAAGTGATTTTGCACTGATAGGAGGAATCAGACAAAGTTTTCTATTTGTAATATTTATAGTACATGGAAGAGACTTTACTTGAAAATTGTGAGTGGGAGCTTTATGACTGAATGTTTTGTGACAAATCAGTTACCTTGATTGGATGTAGCAAAATTACTTATGACAGGAGCAAAATGTTTTTTTTTTTTTCTTATCTAAGCAGCAGGAAGACAGTTGATGTTTGGGAATGGAGTGCATGCTTGTGCTTAATTAATGTGAAAAAGTGACTGCAGGAGCTCCTGTGTAAAACTCTGAGATATATTTGTTGGGGGGGGGGGGGCAGTGTGAGTCTGTCAGAGGCATATGCCCTGTTATATATGTGCCAGACTCATACAAATGAGGTTTAGGAACAAACCAATTTGTCCAGTTATATTTTCACTGTTCAGGGTTTAGATGGAGTTAAAAGTGGTTGGGGGTTTTGTTTGGGGGAAGGATGGTAAAGCTAGGAAGTAAGGGAAGGTTTGGGTAGAGTTTGGGAAGTGAAGGGTTAATTTAATGTGGGGAATGTTTGCAAGAAGTGAGGTAGGTATAGGCTAGGGCTTAGAAGTTTTTATGTGAGTATAATTGGGAAGAGGATCAGATTTAGGTGTGATCTTGCTGTGCAAGCATTACATCCATGACAACATGTATTGGGATGCAGGTAGGCCTTGGACTATTTTTAGTTGGGAAGGCATACCCCTATGGTAGGGGTTTACTTGGCTTTGTTTTGAGTTTTCTGTTATCTCCATGTGTTGAATCATAAGTTTTTTTCATCTGGCCTAGGGGGTCGATACTGGTCTGTGGTGATTACCTTTGGTAAGAGGGTGCTGGTAGGTAGGTGCGATCAATGTGGAGGGGGAGAGTTAATGGAATCTTGGCGCTGTTGTAGTTTGTTTTTTTTTTTTTGTTTTGTTTTTTGTAGGCATGTCTGGAAGCATTGTGGTTTTCATAGATTGTATAGTGAAGGTGCCTTTCTTCACTGGTGGTGGTCACCTGACTGGTGGCAGTTCCCAGGCCATTCGCAGACTAGGAATTGGCTGGGACAGTCATTTGTTGGAGTGCATGCATGGTTAAGCTGGCAGCTGTTAATTAGTAAAGTTACAGCATGCCTTTTAGCTGTACAGACTTTCCCAGAATGCCCAGATTTCATATCATATTTGTTTTGTAGCTTGGGGTTTCTGTTAAATTAAAGGTACTTTATTAGAAGGACGTTACAGGCTAATGGCAGGCACTCAAGTTTTAAACATTATGTCCTTTGGGAATGCATGGTATCACAGAAACAGTTATTCTAGCATTGGTCTCAGTGGGTTTCATTTTCCTTTGGGAATGCATGATATCACAGAAACAGTTATTCTAGCATCTGGTTAAGTTTGTAAGACCAGTTTATAGGCCTTTTCCCTATGTTGGTCCTTTGCCGGGAGCACTACAGAATCCTGAAAGCCCAAAATACTGAAGACCAAAATCCTGAGACCAAATTCCTGAAAGCTCCAAATACTGAAAACTCAAAATACTGAAAACTCAAAATCCTGGAAACATACAGGATACCAACACTCACTATATTCCAGCACAAGTACATACAGAAACAAATAAAACACAAACTATATTACTGTTCTCCAAGTATAAGCAGGGGGCAAGACCCACTGCACCCCCTGCTTCTTAAATATATCAACTCCAAGACTGCACTTAGTGTAGTGAAGTGCAATCTCGGAGTTGATATATTTAAGTAGTAGGGGGTGTGGGGGGTGCAGCCCTCACACGGGGGGGGGGGGGGCAGAGAGGCTTGCCTCCTGCATATAGTTGAAGGGTAATATGTTTCTGTATGTACTTGTGCTGGCATATAGTGAGTGTTGTTATCCTGTCTATTTTCAAGATTTTGAGTTTTCAGTATTTTGAACTTTCAGGATTTTGGGCTTTCAGGATCCTGTAGCACTCCCCCTTTGTCCCACTTTGTTGGCTGTGTCTGGGTTTCTTGCTCAGGGAGGTTGTGAGGTATGCTTGGATGTTGGCATAAATGGATGAGTGCTAAGTGGCTTTGGATGGTTGAGTGTATTGAAGCAGTGCACGTGGGTTTCACCGGTGATGGCTGGATGTGGATTTGTAGGGTCCTGGGCTGTTTGCAGGTCGGGGATTACTGTTGCATGTATATGGTTTGTGTCCTGGCTGTGGGGTCATTGATCTGATGCAAGATGTAAAGGAAAAAAGAAAAGAAAGAAGGAAAAAAAACACAATTCCATGGAATCAGCATTTCAGGATCATTGGTGTTTGCAGTAGTGCCTATAGTGCTCTGAGCTGGTAGTCCAACTGCGAGAGTTAAAATAAGTGCTTTGTGGGCTGGGGGAAACAGTGGCACTTAACAGATGGTGGACTGCATGCTTATTTTGTGGAAAACCAAGATGTGTCAAATCAGAGACTTGTTTAGTGCAACTATTTAAAAAAAATAAAAGGAAGGAAGGTTGGGCTGTCATAATCATATGTTTGAATGCCTGGCAGTATGAATTTAATCTTTGAAATGCTAGTGTAAAGACAGGCAGCATTTGAAAAGTTTTCTTACAAGCTGACCTTGCAGATACTTAGAGAAATTTTGTCATGGTGGTCTAATAAATGTGCTTTTGAAGGGGAAATGGCACTTACAATGTAAACCTTGTAAACAGAAGGTACAAGGTTGGTGTTGTTTTTTTATTTTACATCTATCCTCTCTCTATTTTAACTTTTCTCCTGCATTATTTTTTGTTTTTCTTTTGGCTGATATGCAGACTTTGTGGCAGAGATATGCAGACATCATTTTACAGACTGAGGAGTTGTTCCATGAGTTGCCCGGGAGTGAGATGCCAGTGCTTGAAGAACCTGGTGAATCCAGTCAAAAGAGGAGAAAAGCAGCAGTGACTAGCAGGTTGGTGGCCCAAGGGAAGTGGGCATGGCAAGTGAGGGAATCTGTCACAGGGGATGTTTGCACAATTGGAATGGTGCATTATTTGGCTACAGGTAATGACATATTGTTGGGAGGTCATGTAGGTATGTCAGATTTGGGATGGCTTGGTAATGATTTGGACTTGGTAGGGACAAGTTACAGGAAGAAGCTAGTGAGCCAGCAGGTGCCATGGGGCATCAGCAGAGGCTGGGTGATGGGGCAGGATTAATGTGAGGTATTCATCAGAGAGGGTAGTGTGGGGTTGCCTGTGGGGAGTTTGGCATCACCTATGGGTGGGATGGAGTTGCTGTTATGAGCTTGTGTCGGACTTTGGATTCGACCGGGTGATTGGTTAGCTACACAGGCTCCAGGCCCTGGGTGGGGGGGGGGGCAGTCTTTCTGCCCCCCCCCCCCTACATTCTGTTTTTGGTTAAAGAGAAGATCTGGAAAGAAGACTATGTTGATTTCTTTGAATTAATTGATACAGATGGGGTTCAGCATTTGTTGGAATTGGAAGCTGCAAATTACAAAGATCTTCTTGTGGCATTAGCAGCTTTGAGACAGAGGAGAGTAGGTAGGTTGTGAGCAAGAACATGGGATAATTGGGTGTTAGGACTTGTGTACTCTATGGTGGTCTGGTTGGAGAAGGACAGTGCCTTGGTGCTCCCTGACTTGGCATATTTTCTTATGATGCATGAGACACAACAGCTATGGGCCAGTAGCACTTGGTTATGGTATGATCAGAGGTTTCATAAGCACCAATCACTGCATTGAGAAGTTAGGCACTCTGACATATAGCTAGTCATGATGATGGATAGCTTTGGTGCCATTAACAGAGAGGGTAAATTAGTAGGGAAGGGGTGGGGGGTTGTTGGGCCTTTAATGTGAGGTGGTGCACGTGGGTAATGGGTAGATTCTCATACACTTGTTTAAAGTGTGCAGGAATACATCTAGTGGTGAAGTTTGGCTGGCAGGAAGGTAATGTGCTCACTCAAACTTCACTGTTAGCAATTTGGGTGGGTTACCTGCTTCGTTCCAGGGATTTCAAAGTTTATGAGGTAGAAAGAGTTTTCATATGCAGAGGTAGGTGTCCTTTCTTGGTCAAGAGGAAGACTGAGGACAGATTTTCCCATTGAGATGCAGGTCTTAGAGCATATGCTCTGACAATTTCCTGATTTGTCACATAGGGATAAATTAATTTGTGGATTTTCCCTGAGATTTTCTATTAAATGAAGGGTGGTGGGGATGGAGTAGTCTATAAGAATTTGTGATCAGCACAGGGGAAGGAAGATATTTTGAAGGGTTTGGTGGAGAAGGAACCATGGTGGGGTAAGCTACTGGCCCCTTTTGACAGACCCATTTGACAGTTTTAAGGTCTCACCATTGGATCTGGCTCCTAAGAAGTGGACTGTTGAATTTTGGTTGCTTCACCATTTGTCTTACCCTGAAGCTAATTCCATTAATGATTTTATTTCAGTAGAGGACACCAAGGTCAGTTATGTGTCTTTGGATGATGCTGTGAGGCTTATTTGGGTGATTAAGAATCTGTGGTTGGTGAAGGTATGCTACTTTTGAGAAGTTTAGTACAATACTCCACTGGATTTGGCAGTAGCAGGTGGGCACTCAAAGGGTAGTGCATTACCTAGATGATTTCTTGATAGTAGGCAAGGGGCTTGGGGGAGTGCAGGAAGGTATGCAAGAGTTTTTGGGGATGTGTGAAGAGATGGTGGTCCCATTGGCTTGGCAGCAGCTAGAAGACCCAGCTAAGGCACTGGATTTATTGGATTTGCTAGTGGATGCAGAGAGTGAGTTGTTTTGTTTACTGGTGGACAAGAAAGCACATTTAAAGGAAAATATTAGATGGATGGTGTGCAAAGATAAGGTGCTGATTAAGAATGTTATGGAACTTTTAGCATGTCTGAATTTTGCATGTCAGGTAGTTCCTCTGGGGTGTACTTTTTGTAGGTCAGTGGCTTTTTTCTTTAAAGAGGGGAGCAAGCATCATTGAATAAGGACTGGTAAGTTAGTGTGGGTGGATTTGTCACTTTGGTTGTCCTTCTTGGATCAGTTTAATTGTGTCTCCTTTTGACAGACAGATTAGTTGATCAAGGGAAATTGGAATGGTTTACACATGCAGCAGGAGGTATTGGAATGGGTGCATTTTTTGTCAGGGAATGGTTTGCAGTTCATTCGCTGGCAAATTGGAAGGATGAGTGGAAGACGAATGTTGCCTTTTTGGGAGTTAATGCCAATTTGGGCAGCATCTGTGGTTTGGCAGGAGTGGTTGAGGGGAAAGGGGGTTATAATTTATTCAGACAATATTGCAGTGGTGTGAGCTTTGCAGGTAAAGACTACAAAGTCAGAATTGTTATTGTGAGTATTATATAAGTTGGTTTTACAGAGCTTGTTAATTATTTTTTCTTTCGCAGGTGTGCATGTGGCAGGGACTAGGAATGTGATTGCTGACAGTTTGTCTCAATTTCAGTTTTCCAAGTTTTGACAGTTGGTTCTGGGGGCAGCTAAAGAGCTGAGTGTATTGCCAAACAAGGTATGGCATCTTGGGCAGAAGTAATGAGATAGTTAATGCAGTGGTCTTGGGCAGCATCTACCAGTAAAACATGTGGTAGGGCATTATATAATTTTGATAAATTTAGCTTACAGTTGCCTCCGGAGGAAAGAATTTGGTTGGAAGATTTTACTAAGTCCTGGACAGTTGGTCATATGTTGAGATTATGGGGTAAAGTGGCTACTGTGAATATGGATATGCAATAGCCTTTGACACGACAGGTTTTGAAAGTTTTATTGTGGGCTTTAGCGTTATTGGTCAGTGATTCAGTAGATTATATTTTGTGGGTGATCTTGTGCTTATGGATGTATTTTGGAGCATTTACGGTGTCAGAACTGTTAGGGTTTTCATTTTGGGGAGATATCACTTTTTTTTTTGTTGCAGTGCACATTTGGTTATGTAGATCTAAAACAGATCAATTAGGGAAGGCATGCAGATAGTTCTTGGTAAAGATAGGAATGACTGGATAGGTTCAGTGGGTTGGGCCATGGGATTATTGCAGCCCCATGCTGGGAGCCAGCAGGAGTTTTTCAGCTGAGTGGTAGTAAAATGATAATGGGTAATCAGTTTGTGTAATAAGTAGGGCTTTTCATTGTATGAGCTTTTCGGGAGAGAGGTTTTCCAATCATTCTTTTCATATTGGTAGGGCTTTGGATTTAGTGAGGAATGACAGATCAGTTGAGGTCATTGAGAGGGTGGGTTGCTGGTCTTTAAATGCCTTTTTATCTTTTATTAAATAATGGATGAAATTGGTTTGTTTATATTAATCTGTTTTTTTTTTTTAGAAAAGGAGATTGTCATCTTGGGTCATTCGTATATTTATTGGGTGTCAAAGAGGGCTGCTGTAAGGACATCTGGCAAGGAACTGGGTTTGAATTACTTCTACTAGAAAGTCATATGTCATGGTATTGGAGACCTTAGGTGAAATCAGCTCATGGATGAGCTTGCATTTATATGGTCACTGATAGGGCTTCCTCGAGTATTGGTGGTACATTTGTCAGGTAATGACTTGGGCATAATTTCTAAGAAGCAGTTGGTATATAGAATAAGAAAGAATTTGATTATGCTGAAGAGGTTATATCCAGATATGTTGTATTGTGTAGTCCAAAATCATAATGAGTTTATGTTGGAGGAATGCTGCTAGTTTTATGGCATTGAAGCAGGCTCAGCAGTTTATTAATTGTAGGTTGGTGAGGCAGCTGGTTGCTTTGGGTATGCAGATGCTAGAGCATAGGGAGTTAGATGATAGGGACCTAGTTTGATTTAGAAAGGATGGAGTGCACCTGAATGAGTTTGGTTTGGATCTGTTTAATGTACATTTCAGTTCATTTTTGGAGGGTTTAGTAAAAGTCCTCCAGTAGTTAGGGGGAAAAGCTTGGGTGAGACTGGTGGGTGGAGAACAGGGGCAGATTTGCCATTTTCCTGTTCCCCGTCTTGATGTTGCGCATTAATATAAGGAGTTTTAGGAATGAAAGCAAGTGGTATGATGCTGCTTTAATTAGTAAGAATAAGTGAGCAGTGGTGAGGATGATGCTTATTCAGGCAGGGTGAGCAGTGATATGCTGCCCTGATGTATGGTTACAAGGATGGTCATGTTGTGGTTACCTTGATGTTCATGTTGTGATTAAAACATTGAAATTATGCAATAAAGTTATGTTATTGGAAGTTAATAAAGGTCATCAAATGCCATTTTGGTGTGAGGTGTTTTATTGAAGGGGATTAGGACAAATGAGGTTTGGGAACAAACCAATTTGTCCAGGGACATTTTCACTGTTTAGGGGTTAGACAAAATTAAAAGGGGGTAATAATTTGGTTGGGGGAAGGATACTAAAGTTAGGAAGTAAGGGAAGGTTTGGGTAGAGTTTGGAAAGTGAATGGTTACTTTAATGTGGGGAAAGTTTGGAAGAAGTTAGGTAGATGTAGGCTGGGCTTAGAAGGTTTTATGTGAGTATAACTGAGAAGGTGAACAGTTTTAGGCATGATCTTGTCATCTGCCCTCCATCCCCTTATTTTTGGGACATGTTGGATTATTTTGCTAGTGAGGTTGGGTGTTTAGCTGGAAAGCAAGGGCAGATTTGTCCCTCTTCTCTTCTCCCTCTTGGTGTTGGGTGTTGATACAAGGAGTATGGGAGATGAAAGCAAGCAGTAGGATGCTGCTTTGATTAGTAAGAATAAGTGAGCATTGGTGAGGTGTTGCTTATTCGGGCAGGGTGAGCGGGGATACTCTGTCCTGGTATATGGTTACAAGATGCTCATGTTGTGATTACAAGGATGTTCATGTTATGTTTTCGAATTGAAATGATGCAATAAAGTTACATTACTGGAAGTTAATAAAGGTTGCCAAATGTCATTTGGATGTGATGTGTTTTATTAAAGGGGATTGGTACAATAGGTTCACAGATTAGTACTAAGCTAACTGCCCTTGCGAGCCATTTTAAGCCTAGCCAATTATCCCTTGTGAGACTCAAGCCATGCACCTTGTGTTTGTAAGGTAAACACCTTAACCATTAGGCCACCCTCCCAACATTTATTTTAATCTCATTTACAGTTGCAAAAATAGTGATCATTCAGAAGAAAATCAAATTATATATTAATTCCAATAAAGTAACCTTTCTCAAAACATGGTTAACTAAAACAGTTGATTTAAATATTAGACTGTATCCAATATTTGAAATCTAAACATTGCAATGAATAAAATAATATCTGAGTGACATAAAAACACCAAAGTCATTGTCCAGACCATAGCTATAATGCTGGAGCTAAAATCTGAGTACACAAAGGAAGCTTAGAGCAATTCTGGATGTTACTTTCATCCAAATCAAGAATGAAGAAATATTTATATGCCAAAGATAGTTTTAGATCAGTGATAATAAGTTCAGTTTACTAAGACATCAGATCCAGTAAACACTGGATATGGTCATCTGAAAAGGCTCTCATTTTGGAATGCTGCTGTTTTACAAGGTAGTCACACACTTTTGCAGTGGTAGTTTATTCAGATCATCAGAAATGTTAACCCAGTTGTGGAAAACATTAAGGTGAGTGGGAATAGCTTGATTTGGAATCTCAATGTGTGAATGCATACATTTGGACAGATGAAGGCTGCATGTGTTTAAACAAAATTAAAAAGGTGAATAAAATATAACAAAAAGTAGTGGGTCTATTTAAATGTGTGGCAATTCTAATGGAAGTGTTACATGGGATATCATTGCCCCAGTTAGGAGAATAAGATATATAGGCATATCTCTCTCTCTCTCTCTCTCTCTCTATATATATATATATATATATATATATATATATATATATATATATATATATATATATATATATATATATATATATATATATATATATATATATATATATATATATATATATATATATATATATATATATAAATATATATATATATATATATATATATATATATATATCTATATGTACATACATATATATATATATATATATATATATATATACAGGGAATACAAAGTCTAACTGTACAAAAACAAATAAAAATAAAGCTCTTATAGATGTGCATGTAATTAATGGAACAGGGATATGCACCATTTCCTCTGCTTGCATTGCCCAAATAAATTCAGGGGCAGATGATCCATGATGAACTGTTTCTCCTTGGGCTCAGGAATCTGTGTTGGAATTTTAAAATTCAAGTGTGAATCTGTATATATGGATAGAGAGCAGCAGTTTTATAGAAACATGAAGTTAAATTAAACATAACAATAAAAGTGCAACCAATTAAGTATTTAACTAAAATGCCAGAAAAACAGTACAACTAAAAGCAGATTCATGTAGCAACATATTATAATATTTTAAAAACAATGAATAAATAAGTAATAATTTAGGCTTTTCATCCTAAAATAAAAATATAGTTGGGCAATTGAAAAGGGTAGCAATTTTGATGATAGTTTTGTTCAGTATTTCCTTATTCCTTTTAGGAGGAAGGATGTGTATTCATTAAACTTATCTGATCTGAAAGCATGAAATGTAAATATCTTACACATATGCTTTTGATTGATGGTCAGTGAGTGAATGCCTCAGAATGGGCCTGCTGTGTCCAATTAAAACCAAAAGAGGATAATCTATGAGGCCCTGGATTTGAAATCCAAACTCAAGTAGATTGCCCAGAAGTGTAAAGCACAGGTAAGTAGTGGTAGTTTTTGATACCCCTAAAGCAGAACTGAACATAACTAAAGTGGAAAAAGGTTTAATATTTGACTTAAAGGCCAGTAATAACAGAGATAAATGTACCAATGCAACATAATATAGTAAAAATGTATTGAAAAACTGATAAATAAAATGAAAATTTAATAAGCGCCCATTTTTGAGGGTCTGAACCATCGCTGCAACGAGGGAAACAAACTTTGAGAACAAGCAATAGTCAAAGCTTGCAAGTTACTGACCTCCAAGGGATTGTTCACTGCTGTACCCTAGGAAGAGGGTTAGATAATAGCACTGAATATTAACAAAACTTTAAAAAAAAAAACAAACAAAAAAGTATAGATTTCAAATTTTAACATGAGTCAGCATTAATCAACTAAATGCAAATTCACAAAAATTGCAGTTAAAACAAATATAAAGGGTCAGATGTTCCATGAGAAAGTTTCAGTTTAGATATTCAGTGAAAATTACTGTGATACAGCTATTTCAGTTAGAGGATACATTTTATGGAGCAAATACCATTTAGGGAAGGATGTCATTAGGCCTGCAATCTTAACTTCTCAAGATTTTTTCTTTTCTAGTTTAGCATTAATGTTACCTTGTGGTCTGCCTTCAATGCTTTTTTTTTCTACCATGTGGAATAAGTTTTTGGAATTACTGCATTCTTAAGAGTGCTTTCCTAGAGGATTATTCTGGTACTGGAGCTTTGTATCAATGGGATTTCTAGAAATTCTCTTTTCAAGGTCTTACTCATTTTTACAATGTAAAATGTCCTGAATTCAGAGCAGTTGGCTTTATAGGCTACAGGGGCACTGTTTTTGTTTTCCCTTGTTGAGCTTAGCAATTTTTTTGTGTGTGTTTGGGCAGTAGAAGTGGTATTTTTAGCTTGTAAAATAACAGAATTGGCAGTTTTTTTCATTTGCATGGAAAGGGACCTGCTGTATAATTGTTTCTGAACCGGAAGTCATTTTGCGGTTTTGAGCATATATCAGCATTGTTCTGTTATTCCTGTTAGCGAGATGAAGTGGAAAATCTTATTGGAGGTTACTTGAAGAAAGGAGAGATTCTAGTTGGAAACAGGGGCTATTATTGTAAGGCCAGTTTTGCCTGGGCCCAAATGATTCTTTTCTCATAGCTTCTGTGCCAGTGTGGAATAAAATAGGTAAGATTTTCCATGCCTAGAAGAAGCCTTGTTGGATTTTTTTCTCAGATTTCCTTTTTTTTTAAACACCCTTATGAACTTATCACATAAGACATAAGCACATATACAATAACAGAAATAAGAACAAACTGTATTATTTATCATATTTATGCATTATATGTTGCACGTTTTCCTTCTTTTTATCAATTATTCACTCCATCGCTACATAAAGTTGTTGAATTTTTGCCTTTCAATAAACCACACTCCTCCTCTTGAGCATTCTTCTGCATATACTGTACCACTAATTCCATTTAATTCTATGTAATTTACTCCTTCCCATTTCTAAAGACCCCACATTTAGCTGATATGGAGCTGAAACTGTAGAGACTGGTCAAGCCACAGGCTAATATATTTAAAGGAAGAGGCGGTTTTGAATTATTGCTGGCTGTGGTCAAGGATGGATCAGTCTGAAGGTGCTGAATATAATTGTCCATAGTTTCCAAATGTCATGTATTTGCTTTAGTCAGTTGTTTGTCACATAGTCTGTTAGTAATGGTTAGTATGTCTTGTTGTGGTGGTCATTTGGTTTTCCTTTTTTTTGGTGAGAAATATTAGACCTGTCGATGACCATGTCATTTGCACTGAGTATCATTGGGAATCTGGTGATGATTTCTGGTAGGTTGTTGACATAAAGGCAGACTAGTGTAGAAGAGACTACTGAGCCTGGGGGGGGGGGGTTATTTTGCAGGAGGTAGAGGGGCATATTTTGACTTGAATTATTTAATATGATGTAAATTATTTTAGAATTGACAGGAACTAATACTTATTCTATCTGCCAAGAGGTTTATTTGGAGAAGGTGACATATGTCTTTGTCAAACACATTAGTAAGAGCTTCATTAGCTGCTATTGAGATTAATATATCATCAGGTATGGTCCAGAATGCTTTCCCTTGATAATATACTTTATTTGGTATACAGTTTGAAAGCTAGTTGTACATCATTTTTTGTGAGAACTTTGCTTAGAATTAAAAAAATAAATTAGGGTTTGAATTCTGAACAAAAGATGGATTTATTAGTTTTAGGAATGGGTTTGATTATAGGTCCAATCTTTCTCACAAAAAAAAAAAAATAATAATACTACAACAAGACATATTAACTGTTACTGACAGACTATGTGCCCTATGGTGGTGGTGCTGCGGTAGCGTTGTCACCTCACAGTAAGACGTTTTCCTATTCGATTCTCAGCTAGAGCGTCTTCTGTGTGGAGACATGCGTGAATGGGCCTACCTTCATTGAAAGTTGTGCGTCAGGGCTGGCTACTTGGCACGTAAAAATCTGCTGCCATTCATTAGTGGATTGGCGTTCCGCTGTGGCGACCCCTAACCGGGAAAAGCCGAAAGACACAACAAAAACTGACAGACTATGTGCCAAACAACTAATACTAAAACTAGTTAAAACCAAAGGCATGATATTTGAAAATTATCAACAATTATATCTCCATCAGGCTAATAATTTCCTAGTATTGGGACTGCATCCTGAGAGAAGCAGAGGATACAGATACATTTTAGAAAGTGAATTATATACGTAGCCCACGTTTTGACAAACCATGAGTGTAGGTTATCAGATCCTGGTGAAGTATCAATGAAAAGAATAGGAGGTGTTTTTAAGGGTTTGGGTCTGATGTGGGGGGTTGGAAGTACAGTATGGTACAGGAGCTGGCTAGGTTGTTTAGGGAAATCTTCAATTGCAATAGGACATTTGGGTACTCATTCAGTGCTGCATAATGAGGGATTGTTTTACTTATTCATACCTTGCAAATTTACTAATTGTGGATCAGGACTTTTTTGATTTTTTTTAATGATGACTAATAGGCAGTTTTAATGATATAGAGCTTTATTTGTTCTGATGTTCATTTTTTTTCAATCTTGCACAGGTTTAGGGTTATTTCTATATTTTCTGTTGTGTTGTATTCTTTCCATTACTTCTAGGTCATGTCTCTTTAAAGTAAAGTACTGATTTTAATTCTTAGGTTAGCCATCTATTCTGGCTTGATTTATGGAGAGAATGAGCTGCGTAGGGCAAGTTTATTTGGAACTGATAGTAATGTTTAGCTGAGACTTTTGGATGCTATTTCTGTTTCATTGCAGGAGAGAACTGGTGATTGGTATATTTGGTATACACTCATTTAAAATTTTAGGATGAGTTTGGAGGTCTCAGGTCAGAAATTAATAAACTGACCTTTGTGTTGGTAATTCTGAACATTACTGGATGGTGGTCACTTACAAAGGGAGGAAGAACCTTATTGCATGATGATCTTGTCTGATATATTAGTAGGTCTATCAGTAAATGGCTACTGGATTTTAGGTTTGGTATGGTAGATTTGTGAATATTTGTATAAGGCCTAATATAATGAGGCCTTCATTAGGGTTGTCATGTTTTTTGTCCTAAAAGTTTATATTGAAGTTATCAAGAGTGATTATTTACTCGGATATGGGATGGACAGATGGGGATGTTTTTGGGACACTGTTCCAGCAGTGAATAGAAAGTAAATAGACTTATGTGATGTACAGAGCTGGATCTTATAGTAAGAGGAATTTGAGTTATCAGACTGTTTAGGCCAAATTTTGATATGGAGGTGGCTTGTGCAATGGTGTTCAGATGAAAGTTAAACCTGTGGAAGACCCTGGTCACATTGATGGATCTGGACCAAGGTTTAGTATTTAAATGCAATTGTACTCTGGAATATGGTAACGGGGGTATCATTTTTAAGCCACATTTCTGTGATCACAACAGTGTGTGGTGAGTGAGCTTTCAGGAAAGAGTTAATTGTTTCTAGTCTATTTTCTGTACTATCTGCTCTAGCAGGACATATGAAAGGTAGCTTTGAAGGTTATAGGTTTGCTTAGTCCCATGCTTGATCCTGGGTTTGATTTGATATTCCCTTGAAGTACTATTGACAATATGACAGGAATGGTCTATAGAGAGAATTAGGTCAGGTAGATTGCATGGGTCATTTTGTTTGTTTTCTTGCATACCCGAATTTGTGGAGATGGGGCAGATTTTGTATACTGATACTAGTAGAAGGATTGGGATTGAGTGTATAAGGGGATGAGAACATATTGGAAGGTAAAGATTAATTCTACACTTTCAATTTCTTAGCCCTACAAACTGCATAAGTCCCAGAAGAGCTTATTCTAATTTTGTTAGCTATATGTGCTACTGTATTAATATACAGTCATAGTGCTAGATCCCAAATTCCATATGATAAAAGGGATATAAACATCCACTGAAGGGTGTCTAACTGGACCTCTGCTTGTCTACTTGCTTGTTTATTTGTTTGTTTTTTGCTTGTTTGTTTGTTTATCTGTTCAAAAACTGCTGTAACTGATCTTAACCATGTTTAATAGTTCTTAATGCTCCTGAGTGCTTCCCTAAACTTGTGCTGAAAAAAAGCATAGTCAGACCTATAGATGACATAATTGAATTTTTGCAATATCAGATGACCTTTGTTAATTCGCATCTCCTATAAAAATTTCGCTTAAAACCCTCCATATTATATGTGGAGAAAGTGATTCCCTGGCTAAATTAAAATCCCTTGTCTCCTGAAAGTATTCAGGAACAACCTGCTTCACTTTTAACCTATGAAAAACAGAACCATTGAGGTGCTGTACCCACAATAAAGGAGTATGCAGATCTTCTAATACCATTTACCGGACTTCATGAATAAAAATGAATGATGAATGACTATTGTACATTATAATATAGAACTGCCATGACATAAATTCAGTTAGCCCTTATATGCAGTTTAGCTTCTGCTGAACAGTGGGTGCAAAAACATCCGGTATGTTCTGGATAACTAGATACCAGTATAACTTGACCAATACTTTTAGTGAGGTTATTAAAATAATTTGTTAAAAATGCAACCTTGTGTCATTAATGTCATTGATTTTCACAGATTTAGTTACACAAACAAACAAACATAATTTTTCACTCATAACATCCCTCCCTGTGCATAACAGAGAAGTCTGAAAAGATGTGGACAGATAAATTTAGGTTTCCACTCAGTGGAAGACAGGTGGTTTTAGCAGTAACCAAGACTCCCACTAATAAATCCTTTAAAAGTCACTCTTCACCCCTCTTCCTCAGACTATGTCTCCTTAACTGTCGTATCTGCTCCCTTGTACTATTGAATGACCATTCGTCTGCATTTAGCAGAAAGTTGGGTTGCAGTCACTGTAAATCCACATTCAAGCTTGATCAACTTCAGGTGTGTGTACCAGGATAGATTGGTCTTCTGTAACAGGCTCAACGATTCTTTAGCTTGTCTCAATACAGAAGAAAAACTGTTTCTCAACAATGCTCTTTATCCCATTACTGTTAATTGAACAAATTCTCCTGCAATGGTAATCTACATCCAGAAGAAACAAAAAGCCTTAGAAAAGAAGCAGGTAAGACATCTCAGGCATACATGCTATTGGTGACAAATTCACCAGCTGTGTTTTACGTAAAACAAGAACAGGAGATAAAAGCACTCATCTCAGGAATGAAGAGCAGTAAGTCAATAAAAAATCCTTGAAATGTTCTAACTTCAATATCCTGGCTGGGATGCTTCCAAAATGTCCACAGCACATTAAACAAATTGTAACAGAACCTTGACAACCCTAGAAAACCCCCCCCCCTAAAAAATGCATAGCTCAGACCTACATCTCACCCAGAGAGGTGACATTATATACAGCTAGCATTAAGATGGCTGAATATGAAGGTAGTCTGTCTTGTGGTTCTAATCTAGGAGTTATGAAAAGAATGCTCAAATTTTGTCCTCCCACAACAGGTGTTCCTCGTCTTTCTTCAGAGGAAGCAAAAATGGTTCAAACAGTACCTCCAGCTTGACTACAACCCTTATCTACTTAGAACTATTACATCTTATATATACATAGCAAGAAGAAACTCAGGGTACTTGTTAATGAAGTGAACAGCTTTTGTGAACCCTCCACACCCCTCATAACATGAAGTATCACCTATCTTCCTTTATATTAAGACATATAGTACCACGTTACTTCTCTACTTTCAATAATAAATGTAGGAGCACAAAAATTACTTTACTTTGTTAAGGATCTTATGAAATAGTAATTATATTTTATTCAGAAAATTCCTAGATCAGATTTATTTATTTATTTTACATTTGTTTACTGGGAAATTCCAACTGGACACAGGTCCTTTTTCAGCAGAGGCCTGTGGAGAAAAGCTCCACAAAATGACATGGTAGATGGTAAACAATAATAATCAAGGTATGTATACAGTAGAGGTGATCATGACAAGGAAGATACAGGAGCAAATTCATTTAGTAAGCTCTAATTACAAACATTGAGAAATAAGAAGTAAAACACAGTGCTACAAATGTTTTAAACAGTAACTAGATAACAATAATAATAGACTAAAAGATAACTAAATCCTGGAAGGATTAACAAACAATGAGTAATCTTCAGTTCAGTTTTATAGTGATAGAGGTGATACTCTATCTAAATCTGGGAAAGTAGAGAAAGGTTGAAGGGGGGTTTATTAGTTGGGGTTTGAACAAGGACAAAGCCAGTGAGAATTTAGATGAGATTTAAGTGCAGTCTTGAAAAGATTGCAGGAAGGAAGGGTAGTTATGGTAGTGGGAAGGTTGTTTCAGAGCTTGGATATAGTGCAGGAAAATAGTGCTTTACCTGCTGAGTTTTTGGCTTTGGTGACCTGGAGTAGATTTTTGTTGCAGGATAGTAGTGGTCTAGAAGAGTGGTAGGGTTGGAGAATTGTATGGAGCGATGGGATTCGGAGAGGGTGGTTTACTAGTTTATGAGCAAAATTGAGCTGAGTTTGGTGTAGGAGTTGTGGGAGTTCAAGCCAGTCAAGGTCTCTAAGGGAGACACAGTGGTGGCTGAGGTAGGAGGCACCAGTGGCAAATTTTGAGATTTTATTGTAGCAGGCTTCGAGTTTGTGTAGGTCTGACTGTCTAAGATTTATAAGTATGGGTGATGTGCAGAGTAGGGTGGAGATTAGTTGGAAACTGGCGATAGAGATTCTTGCTGGTTTGGTGAGGTATTGGTGGCTTTTATATAAGGCACCCAATTTTTTTGTGAACTTTTTAATTGTTAGTGATATGTGGGTGTCAAATTTGAGATTATTGTATATCTGTACGCCAAGTAGTTTTATGTGGACTGTTGGTGAAATAGGAATATTATCCTTGGCTTGAATAGTAAAGTGTGGGGTGCTTTGGGTAGATTTGGAGAACTGGAAGATGAGGAGTTTGGTATTAATTGGACTAAGGAGAAGCCATGCATTAGATAGCCAGCTTTCAACTGAAGAGAAAGATCCTTGGGTGATCTGTTGGAGTTCTGTTAGAGTTGGGGCTGAGCAGATGAGGGTGGAATCATATGTATACTGTATGAGGGAAGCATGCTTGGTGGCAGTGTACAGGTTGTTGATGAAAAGGGAGAAAAGTAGGGGGCTAAGGATGGAGTCTTGGGGAGCGCCAAGAGTAACAGGGAGGTGAGGGGATAGATTGTTTTCCCAGATGACTGATTGCTGGTGGCCTTGTAGATAGCTGTGGAACCAGTTTGTGGCTGGTGTGGAGAAAGAGAAGTCGGATAGAGCAAAAAGTAGTAGATTGTGTGACACAATGTCAAAGACTTTAGATAGATCCAGAAATACAGCAGAGGAAATGAGGCCATTGTTTTTGTGATGGAGGATAGTGTTTGTAAAGGAGAGAAGAGCAGTTGTCATGCTGTGGTGTGGTCTGAAACCATGCCGGGTATTGGAGAGGAGGTTATTGTTAAGGAGCCATTTGGAGACCTGTGAGTTGATGCATTTTTCGAGTATCTTGGAGAGGGAGGAGAGGATGGTAAAGGGGCGGTAGCTGGAGAGGTCAGTGGAGGGGCCACCTTTGTGGAGGGAAATGATGTGAGATATTTTCCATAGCGTGGGTACATAGGATTCAGATTTGGAGTGGTTGATTAATATGGAAATAGGATAAGCTAGGACATCAGCTGCTATCTTTAGGTATTCAGCGGGCAGGTGGTTGGCTGCTTGTTTTGTGGGTTTTAGTTTTGTCAGAAGTCTTTATGTAGGAGGTGGGTACTGTGAAGAGAAAGAAAGTACGAAGGGGTGGTTTTGGGTTGGGTGAGGGAGGAATTAGTGTAGGGAAGTGTTTTTTTGTTAGGGATAGAATGGATTCTGTGAAGTGTTTATTGAAAGAATCAGCAATGCTACTGGTGGAGAGAAGGGTAGTTGTTAGAGGGTGCTTACTTTTCCTGGGCAGAGTATAGAGTTAAATGTGGACCAGAAATGCTTGGGGTTGTTTTGGGAGGAGTTTAGGCATACCTGATAGAAAAGGGCTTTGTCTGCTTTTACTTGCTTTTTAACCTTGTTACATAGTTCAAGGAAGAGTCGCCTATCTGAGGCGTTTTTAGTTATGTGCCAGTGTTCTCATGTTTTATCCCTGATTTTCAAAAGGCCCCTGGTGTTTTTTTTTTTGTAGCCAGAGAGGAGCTCTTAGTTCTGATTCTGGTGTTTCTCAGGGGGGCATGGTAGTTAAGGATGTTGAGGAAGGTACTGTTAAAGAAATGGACTGCTTCGGCTAGGTTGAGGTACTTTCGTGTACATTCTGGAGGGAGGAGGTGAAGGAGTTGGGGCTAAAATTAGCTTTGTTGTGAGTAAGTCTGTGGGTAATGGGTTTGCAATTATTAATGTGATTTTTTTAGTAGAAAGGTTGGGGAAGGGTCACTGAGGGAGTCAGGTAAACAGCCTGCTAGGTAGATGTGAGGGGCTTTGTTAACTAATACCCAGTCAATAATGGTGTGGCTATTGGGGTTTTTATTGATTCTAGTGGGGTGTTGTATTAGCTGAGAGAAACCATGGAGATTTAGGTGGAGGGCTGGGTGGTTGCTGTTGCAGGATAGGCAACTGAAGTTAAAGTCCCAGAGGATGATATTTTCTTGGGGAAGGGAGAGATTGGCCCAGTCTAGTAGGTTTTCAAGGGGAGGTATATTTTGGCCTGGTGGGAAATAGCACCCTATAATTTTGATTGATTTGTTAGGGTTTAGTTTGAGGATGGTGTAAAGTATTTCTTCCTTGTCTAACTGGGGAGCTGATTTGGTGAGAATTTGGATATTGAGGTGGTGTTTGTACAGCAGTGCCACACCTCCTCCTTTTCTGGATAGTCTGTCCTTACAGAGGATGTTGTATCCAGGTGGAAGTAATTCCTTACTTTTGATGTGAGATTTGAGCCATGATTCAATTAGGATAAGGATGTCGGGGGAGTAGAGGCTTAAGTAGGCATGGAGATCTTGGATTTTATTACAGATGCTTCTGATGTTAAGAGACATAATGAGGAGGTCATTTGGGTTTTTGTTGCTTGTGATTTGGGTGATGGAGGAGTTGGTTGGAAGGGGGTTTGTGGAGATGTTGGTGATTGTGGGGCCAGGGTTGAGGTGGACATCTCCACTGAGAGCAAGTTTAGAGAGAGAGATGAGAATATGTTTTATATATATGCAGTAAATAATTTGTTGTATTTTTATGGATATTTTGTGTCCAAATGTGGTGGGGGTTTGGTAATTGAGTAGTTGTACTGGGAGGAGGTAGTTTGTGGTTGGGGTAATGAAATTATGCAGTGGGTGTCTGAGGGGAGTTGATGAGAGAGTGCAGTGGAAATGGTTGGGGATTATGACTGTAGCTGTTTGGTAGGATGTAATATAGGCTAGAATAGTGCAGGTGAGGATTACAACAGTATTACCTAGTGGCATGATTGCTTTGGGTTACAATGTGAGATTAGCAGGTAGAAGGGGTAGAGAGGTGGTGATCTTATAATGACTAAATCCAAATATAGGCACTACAGAAATGTCACAAGGTAATAATATTATGTATGTCATTTTAAGACAAATATAAAATGTATTTTGCAGCAAGTGCTGTTTTTGTCTCAGTGTCAGCTCCATGTTTCATATATAAGGCCCACATGAACTTTATTGCTCTTCATGACCAAAAGGCCATTGGGCTATTCATATACCAACCCCTTATGTTATATATATATATATATATATATATATATATATATATATATATATATATATATATATATATACGCCTCTGTGACACTATCACATACTTCCTCTAAGACAGCCGGCACATCACCTACAGCAAATTATCTTGCTTTATCTCACTGCTAGCTATTTAGCTATTACCTACTTTAACCATATAGAGGACACTTAATACGGATCTGTATTAGATAGCTGACAACCCACTACAGAGACATGCCTTTTCAGAGAGATTTACCAACTCCAAGATCTTACTACTGTGAGCAAAGGGCAAAACCCACAATCCACACTGCACTGTGATCTAGGACAACCAATCACTGCTACCCATTGATATTTTACCATTTTGATAACCTGGTTTTGATGCTTTGAGTGTTACTGTTGTAAGATGCTGATTATCTTACAGGGCCACTTAATTTACAAGAGAGAACAAATTAATGAAACAAAGATTACCACTGACAATATATAATGTCTCTCTGACAGAATGTATAAAAGGCTGTGCTTAATAATGTGGGCTGTCAGATGCAAAGCAGAAAAAAGAAATTCTCCACAGAAACTTGCATCATCAGCAAACAATTACTAATGAAACACAATTGTATAGTTATCAATTTGTGTCTGGAGATTCAATTAAGATCTAAACCGTCATTAAACTCAAGGTTTTAGAATGCCTTTAGACAAACTGCATAATGTCATGGTAAAAAATGAAAAACAGAACAGCTAGCAGTACAGCAGGTAAATTATTCTATGAAGAGTGAAAATGCAGGTTTTGTACACTATTTACACTCAAACAGGACATCTGTTTAGGTTTGAGGAACTGATCAAGGTTGCTGTCCCTAGTGTGTTTACATAACCAGAAGTCCTTCAAAATCTTTGTGCAATACATCAGCAATGAAAAAGAAACGTTTCTTACTATCAGCAAACAGCTAACAGTCCAGGAGTTAAACATTACTGCAGAGAGCAAAGAATATATCAAATACAGCAGCACCAACAACTGAAAATAAGTGTTTCTTACTACCCACCAATGGGGTAAAGATGCACACAGTCATTTATTTATAGTATATTTTCAATCTTTTGATGCTCACAAACTAGTTCTGTTTTGATTATTGAAATAGTCCACGTTTTTGTAAAACAACCTAAGCCACTTGAATACTGGAGATTTCAATTATAGTACATGACTTTTTTCAGTATCATATTTCTCTCTAGGATCCTCTTCCCTCAGTTCAATTCATACAGACTAGGGATATCTCATATGGGATGTATGCCTCTTGTTTTTTTTTTTTCATTGTGATAGAATATCTCTTACTCATTTCCAACTGTCTGCTGCTCAGCTAGAATAACTGTTTTCAGTAATTCCATTAAAAGTTCGTAAGGCTTGTCAACCAGGCTTCCTTCAGTAACTCTTTTGTTATAGGAAAACACACAAGGCCTTTGAGATGAAGTGGAATGTTAGAGAGCCAAGGACACAAGCATTGTTTCTACATTAAACATTGCTTTGTTACACTAATATACTTGGCAAGTCATTTCTAAATAAAACCACTGGGTCTTTGCCTTACAAGTCCTCTGGTTACCCAAAGAGTCATATATTGTGGCAACACCTCCATTATTAGATTATTTTTTAAAAGCAGAAACTATATTTCTTTAAAAGGAAACACCAGCTGAAGTTCAATCATTTGTATGTAAACTTCATGGACCACAACCTTAGCCAAAAAAGTTACCAAGTGAATATCATGCTTTTGTCAAGACATGCTTATCTTGCTTATGTTGGCAGATCACATGTTCCTTGAAACCCAATAGCATTATGTATCAGTGTACCATTATCATGCTGTGGCTGGGTTGCTGACTGTATCTCTCTCCTACAATTAATACCAACAACAAGGCCTTCTGTCCAGAGGATTTTTAGTTCCCCAAGGTTCTGGGCATTATTTTTATTTTTTTTTTTGCCACTAACACATCAGTAGAGGCAGATATCATTGACAGCTACCATATGAAATACTGCGACACTGAATACCAAGTCTTGATATGTGGGAACTGAATGGTTGAAAATCTGGGGTTATATATGTTAAGTCTGAGAATGTCAAGGTATACATATATGTCAAGGTATATATATATATATATATATATATATATATATATATATATATATATATATAAACACAGAGATATACAAATATGGATATATAGATATGGAAATTGATATCATTTTGGGGGTGTGGGGGACTTGCCCCCTACATCAGGGGGTGCAAGCTGCTTGCCGCCCTTTTAAAAAACAAGTTTAAAGTAGAAGACAAATGGGATAATCGCTTAAAATAGCCCACTAGGGCAATTAGCCCAGCATTTAACTCTGAACCAATAAGAGTGATGTTGCCTATTTGTTCTTCTCCTGCATTTTATTTATTTATTTATTTTTTTTTTGGCTTGTTGGGACTCAGCCTTCTGTGTTCTAACACTTCAATAGGGAGTCATCATTTGATACTTTCTCTTTCTAAACCATTTTGTTCAGCTAATGTGAACATATCAGTTTTAATACATTATACACAGTTTACACTCAAATATTTAAGTTTGAGGAACTGTTCAAAGCTGCTGTCACTAACCATAAGTGCTTCAGAATCTATGTATTCTTAAAAAATGTACTTATCACTTCTATTGTTGTTTTAACATTTTTTTCTGGACTGTAGTCTACAAGTCTAGCTTGGAAGCAATTAGATGTCAAAAGAACAGGATACTCTTTCAGTCTTCCACTTCATACATTTCCAATCATGTGAATTTGTGATCTAAATAAATGTTGCTAACCTGTGAGACAACAAAGTGTCCTTGAATCAATAAATTGGCCTTGGAAAATCATCTTATATTATCTAGGAAGTGAATGTGACTTTTGCCTTATTTTATACATTAAAGTGTATTAGTTCTGATTTTATGTCCTGTTTTGTGCTGTGGTCATTTTTGCATCCTACAGTGCTCTAGGCTGTTCCCTGCTACTGACAGAATCAGATACTGTGGTTGTTTCAGGGCCACAATTACAACTGGTTACTTAGTATTGTTAATTTTAATAGGACTGTGTGGTATTGTCTTCTTGAAATTTGTTGTGTTCTAGTCTTTGTTGTGCTGAACTGCATCATTACAAACTGACCGTGAACTCTTGCTATTGGATTTGACATGAATAATAGCCCCACACTGTGTCAGAAGTAACTTTCTACTTATTTTATACATTAGGCTATGCTAATGATAATTAAGATATGTTGTTTTGTGCTGTGAGAAATCTGCATGTGAAAATGGTCTAGCTGTTTTAGCCCTGGAACTTCTGGGCATGACATACAATTGATTGCTCAGCTGTGTTACCTTTAATTGGCTTATGTGTCCGTGTCTCCTTTAAACTTAATGTCTTCCAGATTCTGTTCTAATGAGCTGTGAAACATCCAAATTGGCCTGAGATCTTGCTGTCAGTTTATGCTTAGAGAACAGTTCCACATCAACTGAAAAGTGACTTCTTAAATAAGTTTATACATTAAAGTGTGATATTGCTGATGTAAAAGTCCTGATCTCTGCTTTAATAATTTTTGCATCTTAAAATCAATCTAGCTAGGGACTACTATCGTTGCTGTTTCTGTGCCTAAATTACTGTTGTTTACTTCACAATGATAACTTTACCTGGCCTGTGTGCTATTATTATGTGCTCTAAACTTGATGTATCTCAAGGTTTATTGTGTTTTGTTGCAACATGACAAACTTGCTGTAAACTCTTGCTACTAGATTTGACTTGGAAAACAGCCCCATGCCATTTGGAAAGTGCTGCACATAGCACAGTAGGTATGCAGAGTATATAACACAGTACTGGGGTACATACAACATTAGGGTCTATATTATAAACCCAAAATCTCTAAATAGCGAATACATCTACATCAACACATAAAGGTCCATGTATAAAAACAGCGACATACCTAATCGGCAAAAATGTAAACACTGAACGTATTTGCTTGGCCAGCAACACAATCGTGGGGATGAGGAAATATATCCTTTTCCTCACTGTAGTGCGTTCTTGGAGTTGGTATATTTAAGTAGGGTGTGTGTCTGGGGGGCACAGGGGGGCTTGCCCCCTTGCAAAAGTGTGTTAATCTATTTTTATTTAGTTTGAGCTTACCTGCATGGCGCTGTTGGTAGATGAAATGCATTCGGTATTTTCATTTTCACCAAATTCGTATTTTGCTGTTTTTATTCATCAACCTTTATGTGTCGATGTAGAGGTATTCACTATTTAGAGCTTTCAGGTTTATAATATAGACCCCGACAGTAGTAAGTGGTTACCTTTCTAACTGTCCAAATCCTCCAATATCCTATCAAATCCAACCATGTTCTTTTTATCACCTTCCTCCCAGGGTATATATCAGAGTATTCACCTATGCCTGGCTTTGTTGTCTGAGTAACTATCTGTCATATCAAATAGACTGATTTAACATAGCTGCTATTATTGTTCCTGTTGTGTTAGGATCATAGGATCATGGGAAGTTACTAGGCTATTGGCCCTGAGGCCCTTATAAGCCTAGTCAAGAGTTTAGCCCATGTTTAGACAAGTCAGCACCCAAAGCCCCTGTCCAGCAGGGACACAGGTGGAATCCCAGGGGTGTATTTTTTGTCTCGCATCCAGTTATCCAGGTTGCGCTTGAAAAGGGACAATGAGCTCAATGTGGAGAGGGAGTCTATTCCACAGATGGGAGAGTCTCTGGGACACAAATCTGTCCTGCCAACAAGTCCCATCAATGTCACAGACCAGGTCCAGGTTGCGCATGCAGGTTACTCGCAAGGAGCTTGACTTGCGGATATGCAGCAGTCCCATCAAGGAGGACCAATAAATACTAACTCTTGCTGCTCACCTGTGCCTGTCTGCGCTTTGTTGACTGTGTAGGCAGTTATGGCATTATTTATTTGCTAGCGACATCAAACTGAGCATTACTAGATGTACCCTGATTTGTATTTCTCATCCATGACTGACGGTCTTAAGATTCTAACTTATTGTATCTTTGTTGTGATAGTACCTAGTGTGTCATTTCTCAACTAATTTGCCACACTTACTTCTGTGCCTGTTGTATTAAATGTCTGTTTGGCACATACTTTCCTATATTACTTACACTTTTCTGCTCTCTGTTTAATAATAAAGTAAATGAAGCTGCCTTATACACATTGAATACTGTATCATGAGATCTCTGCCTGTTGTACCACATGTTTCTTGTAATATTTTCCCTGTCGTATTAACTACCACTTAGAACCTTGGAATGATGTCAGAGCCATGGACTAAAACTAAATGCCAAGAAATGCATAATCGTATCCTTCAGGAAGTCATCCACCCCTGGTAACTATCATATTGACAACAGATGCCTTAGAATTGACCAAGTAGTTAGGGACTTATGGACACACATAGATAGTAATCTGGCCTATGACCATTATGCATCTACAGTTGTGAGGAAATCATTCTATGTTGCGTAACTTATAAATAAAAGGTATGATATCTAAGTCCAGGGAAGTCATTGTTTCACTATATTCAGCATTTATCAGACCTATTAATGAATACAATGCCCCCTTGGTATGTACCTAACCAGGCATATCTAACAACTGGAATGTTCACAGAGGTTCATAGATTAGTACTAGGCTAACTGCCCTTGTGAGCAATTTTAAGCTTAGCCAATTATCCCTTGTGAGATTCCAACCCTGCACCTTGTGTTTGTAAGGCAAATACCTTAACCATTAGGCCACCCGCCCATGTTCCTCACTAAAAGAATACAGAGCTTAAGTAAAATGTCCTATGATGACCACCTCAAGGCTCTATCCCTGTATTCTGTCTCCTACAGGTTTTTGAGGGGAGATCTATGCCTGATGTACAGGGCATTGTCAGACTCCAGTCTGATGGACCTCCTGCATATCTGTAAAATGAACAGTACCAGAATTACCCATTCTAAAGACTTAAACCTTGCCTGAGATATAAATAGGATCTGCTGGAGAGACAGGTATGTATACCAAAGATTACCATGTCTCTGGAACAGGCTTCCCATCCATGTGAAGCAGAGTTCCTCCCTAACCCAATTCAAGTGCAACCTGGACAATTGAATGGGGTACAGAAAATTCATCTCTGGTTTGGCACCCCAGAAAACCTGCAAATACTTCATCTCCCAGGCCCTAGCTTGTAAATGTTTCATCTCCCAAGCCCCTGCTTACACTTATCAAAGACATCAGAACTTGTTAGAGATTTGGGATGCATGGCTAGGCTTAAAAAGACCCTTGTGATCGTTAGCCTAGTAAATGAACTTATGAACCTATTGAAAGCTGTTGGAAAATTATAATGCTCATACATCTGCCTGCTGTTCAGTTGTTCTCTCATAATTTTGTACTGTATCAAACATTGCATTCAAATATTGTGCTGTTTACCACTGACTTTTGTGCAGATGCTCTTATATTACATTACACTATATTGAACAACTTTTGGATTATTGTACTATGGCATCCGTGCCTGTTGCTCATTTGATCCTTACAATAATGTACTTTATTGAGCTGTACTGAACAGTTCTGCATTTATTTGCACTGCATTGCACTGTCATATTATACTACACTGTATACTGTGCTGCACAGTTTTGTAACATATTAATAATTTTCACCCTACACACGTGTATCTATCTATTTATATATACATCTTTATATATATATTTCTCTTTATATATATATATATATATATATATATATATATATATTTATTTATTTTATTTATTTATTTTATTTATTTTACATTTGTTGACCGGGCTAGTCTGGCTGGATACAAGTCCATTTTCAGCAGAGGCCCGAGGAGAAAAGCTCCACTATCTACTGGTACATGCATAACAAAAACAAAATTACAATAAGATATGGCTTGTTGGAATTTAAGAACAAATGTATGAAAGATATACAGAGTAATGAGATAGTATTTGAAAAAGTGAAAAAAGGTACAAATTCTAGATTCCAACAGTGTTACAGAAAATATATAATACATTAAAAATTCTAAAAGTAGTAAATCAGAGTAGAAGCCAACAAGTTAAAGAGAATGTGTAAAACTTAAAAAAATTCTAAAAGTAGTAAATCAGAGTAGGAGTTAGGGTAGAGAGGAAAAGAGTAGTGGAGTAGAAAGTGTGAGAAAAGTGATAAAAAATAGTCAGGTGTACTGCAGGAACAAAGCCAGTGGTTTTGGAAGTACAGTTTAATTTTCTGTTTGAAAAGAGGCAAAGATGTAGTTAGACTTATGTCACTAGGTAGAAGATTCCAATTTTTTCCTACTGTATTAGTGAAAAGACAGTCACCTGCAAATATATATACAGATAAAGATATAGATATATTGATATATATAGATATATATACATATATCTATCTATATCATACACATCCACCCCTCTTCTACATAAAACAAGGGCAACATAATACCATTACATCACAAATCAAATATCAACAGCTATTTCTAGACCAACCATGTTGCCTCACTCTACCTTTACATCAACTGTTGCAAGCCTTCTAACATTAGGTGCCCTGAAGCAGTGGGCAAACTCCTACATGCTATTACCACCCAGAAAATTACAATCCCATATGTTTGACTAGTCTTATATGTAAGGCCATGGAAAGAATAATCATGGACCTGATAAATAATGGCATAGGATACCTCCAAACACTGGACCTAATCCAATTCAGCTTTGTCAAGGGCAGGCCATGCCTACTGAATCTGGTGGATTTCTTTGAGAAAGTAACTAAGGCCATGAATGAGGGTAAAACAAAACATACTGCCTACCTCAACTTGGATAAGGCATTTGACACAATTCCCCCACTCAAGTATTATAAATAAACTCACAAAACTGGGCATACATCCCTATGTCACCAGATGGATAGCCAATTGGCCCACTGACAGAACACATGTGGTTAAAGTGGATGAATCCAGATCCAGCAAAAGGCTAGTTAATAGTGGTGTGCCACAGGGCTCAGTACTGGGATCACTCATGTTTGGAATATACTTCTCTGAAGGCAAGGCATATAAGGATGACCTATGGATGACAACGTTTGCCAAAGACTGCAAGCTAGGGGCAGTCATTGAATCTCTGAATGTTGTAGATATCCTTCAGGAGGGTCTGGATCAGACAAATGATTGGTGTCAGAACCACGACCTAAAACTAAATGCAAAAAAATGCATTAGCATACCTTTTGGGAAGTCAAACACCCTTGCAAATTACAACATCAATAGCATGACCCTAAGAGTGGACTCAAAGGTGAGAGATCTAGGTACGCAAATAGATAGTAGCCTGAACTTTTGCGACCATGTGTCTACAGTGGTAATGAAATCTTTTTATGTGGCACAAGTATAAGTAAAGGTATAGCATCCAGATTCAAGGAATTATAGTTCTGCTGTACTCATCCCTTATTAGACCAATAATTAAATATAGTGCGCCATTTGGCATGTACTTGACTGGGCAATTACAGCAGTTGGAGTGACCTCAGAGGTTCCCCACAAAGAAAATACAGGGTGTAAACAACATGAACTATGCAGATAGACGAAAAACCCTATCCCGTTACTCTCTTTCCTTCCGAATATTAGGAAATAGCCTGTGCCTGACTTAAAGGGACTCACAAATCCAGCCCTGATGGAGATGCTACACATCCACAAGACAGACAGTACAAGGGTCACCTGATTTAGGGATCTAAAGTTAGTCAGCAACTCAAACAAAAAATGTAGTAGAGACAGATATATATCTCAGAGATTGCCTCTTCTTTGGAAGAGGCTTCCTATTCAATTTAAGGCCTTCTTCAAATGCAATTTGGACCAATGGATGAGGAGTTGCAAATTCACACCTCTGATAGTACCTATGTCCCTTACAGACAGGGACAATCTGTAAGATACACAAAGCACAGCACGCATTCATGTCAACCTCTTGATCCTAGGGGCCATATATTGGATGAAATCGGGTCATATTGGTTAGGCTTGTAATGGCCCTTAAGCATTAGCCTAGTAATCTCCTATGAACCTATGAACAAAATGAGTCCACATTTGAGGTGTAAATACTTATTACAGGTAGACACAGACCTGATATGCAAACTGGATATCATTAACAATAATTACATTGAGCCCACATGACGCACAAAGAGCACAAAAGTATTCTTTGCTGAAGTAATAAAAAATTGTTTCCAAAAACAAAAAGACTCTCTAGGTGTGGCACTGTAAAATGCTTGCATCAAAGGCAAACCTCAGCAATAGAACAGCTATTTCATACCACATATAGCTTCTTTAACCATAACCAGAGTCATCAGAGTCGTTTAGCCAAGCCATAGAGCTACAACAGTAGTCTGCAATGGTAATGTATTTGTTATAGGTGACTCCATAGTGTGATGCACCAATACACTACTCACATGGCTGAGAAAATACAGTGTAACAACTGCCTATCAGATGCTAGAGTTTGCCATATCACTAAGGTGCTCATGTCCCTTCACTCCCATGTTCATTGTTCATATGGGTGTAACTAACGTGAAATGTCCCTCTTTGACTTGATGAAAGAGGAAATGATTCAGCACTCTAAGTACATTTCTAAGGGTATAAGGAAATTAGACTTGAGCAGTACATTATCAAAACTGAGAATGATGCCTGAATATCAGCAAAAAAAAGATTGCCTTTCGTAATTGGCCTACTTATTAGAGAGCATTCAAGCAAGTCCGATGTGTGTCAACCTGGAGTAAAATGGAAGACAGTGCAGCCTGTTTTGCCAGGGATGACTCGCTCCTATCTCCCCAGGGCTATTGTATAGTGGCTAAGGAATTTTGTACCACAATACAATTTTTTTAAATAGTAGCAGTCTACCAAGGCTACTGAACTAGCAAAGTCAGATTTGAATATGACAAATATTCATGTTGTCCTGATCAGCCCTAACAGTCTAAATAAAAAAGCTCTCCCTGTAGGAATTTCTGACTCTTGAAACTGTGGATTTTTGTGCTGCCACTGAAACCTGGTTCCATTGCAGTAACAGCATTCTCTCCTTACCAGGTTTTGTTACCTTCCACTCAAGGCCTGCAGGTGTAAATACCACTAATTCTAGTGGTATTGTGTCTTTCTTTATCCAAAATGCCACCAGCAGTCACCTTGAAATTAGTGGCATAGTAGTAAATGTAACTAAGACCTCATTTCACATCTTGACCAACTACAGAACCCCAGCTCTGACACTTACAAATCATGAAGTGTATCTTAATAAACTAGATTCCATTTCCATTGTTCCTTCATTAACCACCCCTGAATTAATTGGCACAGCTACAGCCCTCATATAGAAAAAAATATATCCACAATGCTTCCTTGACTTTATCAAGACAAATATCCATTATCAAACAGTACCCTCCAACTCTAGATGCACAGACATACTCAGTCTTGTCCAACATAGCTCATGCAGGCTTTCAGCTCATTGTAAAAACACTCATTGGTCAAGTAAGTAATAATGCTTGACAGGGTATGTGTTATTATGCAAATAACACATGCCCTGTGGTGTTCTCAGGCCAAAGCCATAGTCAGAGGGTCCCTACATCCCTGGAAGGTTATTATTAACACAGTAATACATGACTTGAATATCATTTTTGTGCTTTGAGAGTGGGATGAGTGTTAAATTGTTTTGTGTTTGTTATTTATTGCAATATAATTTGTTTTTATATTTTTTATGTAAAACAGTTCCTCATCTACTATTTCAGATAAGCTGTTTTGTATGTAATTGTTGTTGGAGGAAGTATTTTACATCCAGAATATAAAATGTGTAAATATTTAATGTCCACACACATACACAAACAACATTCAGAAACACAGACATACAAATATATACACAAAAAACACATGTTAAGATAAAAAGACAGAGAGATACACACACATATACAAAAAGGCACACACATACTCAGTGGATACAACCATTCACTTCCTTAGCTGTGTGATGTATATAAAAAAAAAAAAAAACGTAGAACCCAAGGCATTGCAACTCCCCCCAACTTACTGTCCTTGACTTTGCATTATAGTGCTGCTCTAACAAACTATTTTCCAGGTAAATCACTGAAGATTAAAGTTAATGTCAAATATTAACAGTTTTCGGTCTCTATATTGATGAATTGCGTTTTGCAGTCAGTGCTTTATCTCTCTGTCTCTCATGCATGTAAGCACACACACACACACACACACACACACACACACACACACACACACACACACACACACACACACACACACACACACACACACACACACACACTCGCGCACCCACAAACACAAACAAATATGCATGGAGGAACATACAACCACACACATATGTCTTTTCTTTCTGTTTTAATTACTTTATATTTTCATGTTATGCCTGCAAAACAGCAACGTGCTGTTCATTCTTCACAAAAAGGTGACTGTTTGCTTTTATTACTTTACAGACTTCATGGCAACTTAATATACTGCTGTGAAGTGCCATGCTAGTTTTTAGTGGACATTACCTGTACATTAACAGCCTGTTGGAGAATGTTCCTTCTCTAATCAAGATGGCTGTCTTCAGGCTGCCCATTCTCTAATTCAGGTTATCAGACTCTAGGATTTGCTACAACAGGTTGCCATCCTGTGCAGCTATATTTAGAGAACTGTCCAAGTGAACTTCCCCACAATTTCAGCTGAACTAAGAGAGTTCAACAGTCCCTGATATCTGACTAAGGCCATTATCAAGCACCACTGCACATACCCAAAGTTAACATTTTAACTCCTGCTTAGAAGCTTCTATTGCTATTTGCCACAAATAGAGTGCCACATTCAGAAATAAATACTATGTTGAGAAATTAACCCATAAATAAAGTTTACAGTAAAAGGAATATATCCATAACCATAAATAAAATTAAATCTCAACATACCAAACATCAGCTCTTTTGATGGTTAATAAAGAAATAAAGAGAAAGGCCAAATTCTACAAATCAAATTATGAGCTAAAATTGATACATCAGCCAAATAAATCTACAGTGTGTTATTTAATTACAGATAGAACTCAGAAATAATGCCCAGCATTGTGCCAAACGAATCACTAATAACATATCCCACTCAGGCTGCACACCCTTTGGCATGTAGTTTTCCTACACCTAGGAAACAAATTCATATCTAACTCCCCTCCTTGTTATCTCCAAATTTTCACATACTCTCCCCAAAAAAGCACCTCAGAACAGATACCAAAAGTTCTTTTTAGCACCAAAAACACTAACCATATATGTCTACAAAACAGACTGAGCTGTTTCATGGGAAATATGAAACACAGCCTCTTAAATGCATTGTTTACATTATTATAACCTGCAAAATAGCTACATAACAGACAGCTGTTGTTGTTGTTGTACTCCTCCAAAACTGAGGCTCCACTACAGACCCTGGCAGCTATGGAGCTATAAACCTGTCCAGCATAATTTTCATTGTAAAAGAATTCATCATTGTGAATCTCATCAGCAGAGACATAAGGAACCTGCAGTCCCTAGCATGAAAACAATTTAGCTTTGTAAAAAGTAGATCATGCCACAGAAGCACAAGATGAGGGTAATCCATGCACACTGCTTGTCTTGAATTAACTAAGCCTTTTAACACTATACTCAACTCTGATACCATCCATAAATATGGTCAAATGCAATATAAATACACTTGGAACCCAATGAATTATTAAATGGCTTATTTTCAGAATCCCTACCATTATAGCTGGTGGCACACTATTCTCCAAGGGAATAGTTACCAGGGGTGTACCCCCATGGTTCTCTTCTATATTCACTGCTATATGGTATTTATTTCTCTCATGTCTAAGTCAACATTAATGGCCTTTGGTTGATGAGGTTTACAGATGATTGCAAACCTGGAGCCATCAACAACTTCACTGAAGATACTTGCATCCTCCAACAGGGCTAGCATGGACAAATGTCTGGTATCATGATCATAGTCTAAAGCTTAACATCAAAAAATGTGGTACCACACAGTCTGCAAAACAGGAGCTCTCAAAATACCTACTACATAAACAACACCCCCCTTAAAATAGACAATATAATTAGATTCCTATGTACCTTCCTAGATAACAAACTCTCCTTTGGCCACCATCTGTCCACTGTCAGTAGGAAAGCTTTCTAACTTGCCCAACTGATTCCTATGTGATTCTACTCTCAGTCCAAAGATATTTTCATTTTTCTCTACTCTTGTCTCCCCTGTCACTTACTGGAACACAATGCACCCTTCAGCAAGTACTTGTCTAAGCATGTAACCTAACTTGAGAAACCACAGTGGCTTCTCAACAGCAGCAATAAAAACAAACCTCAAGCAAAAGTTCCATAAGTGCTGTCATAGAGATTCCATAATAGCTAAGGTATTTACCTCATAGATACAAGGTGCAGCATTTGATTCAGACCTCTGGTTAGTTGTAGGGTTGCCAACTTTCATGTCAAAAATTTCAGACACGACCCCCGCATAAAGAAAAGTTTGTTACATAAAACTACATACACTTTTAAAAAATAATGTGTAACTTTACATTTTGATATACTTTTGTATCAGTAATGCTCTGCTATTTACCTTCAAAAAAACAAATGTTAGGATCTAAAATCTATTATGAAACTAATTTGGAGGCAGCCAAGACAGAAGACATCTCTGCAGGAACTATGTGACTAACACAATTGTTGTCTGTAGTAACATCCTGCAGTACACATTATTATATTTGAATCACAATAAAAGAAGTCTTTAAATTTCATAGAACACAGTAATTTAAACCAGTTTTGTAAATCAGAAACCTATTCTATAAATGTCTTTCAGGGATTGAAGCAGAACTTTAACTGCAAAATAAACCTTTACACACTGAAGTCCTCAGTCATACACATCTACTTCCCATTACAACTCTATTTGCCTCCACAAGAGCTATTACAGACTCTGGAAGAATAATGGCAACATCAGATCGAGCACCGTGTATGAATATCTGTAGCAGAAACAAGTGAAAATATTTGCGCAGATTACAAAGCACATGCCAAACCATTGGACAATTGCATGGCAGGGGAGGGGAACCTCAAAGATTTTGTTTTACAGTTCAGACTGCAAGACTTTGGTCTGCCTAACCTCTATCATATCTGGTCTTGTGGCATATTTTTTCAATAAAAAATGTAAATTGCATTGTTAAGAAGGGTATGATAACAGACCAGATTAATTATGTGTCACTAAAACTTCTTAGAGAGTGTTCTGTCTCTGTGTTATCAGTAAATCTAAAGTTTGCATCTGTCACAACCATATACAATAAAGTTTTAAAAAGTAGAAATATAGTGCCTCGTGTGTTGTGGTGAATGCAAGCAGATGATTGCAGTCTTCTGTTTTATTTAAATCTGTGCATGCAGATCTGATGTCCCAGGACATGTATACAAGTTTCCAAGTCTGTGTCCTACCATTTGCAAAAAATCAGACTTCCAAAGAGAAAAAAAATTGAGTTACTAAAAAACACAAGTAGTATGCAACATAACAAGCATAGCTCTCAATGTCTCAGCACAAAAAAATCTGGACAAAGCCAAAAATAATGGAATCCATTTTAAATATTGCTCTTATAAACCTAGAAAACTAAAAACTAAAAAAACACAAAAAACAATTAAAGTAAAACAAAAAAGATGATAGAGTTTTCAGCTCACAACCATTTATTGTGAGCGCTTTCGTCCACTTATTTAAGTAAACTTCATCAGACAAATTAACACTGAATCTTCCAAAGGTAAAAAATGTTATTATATTAGTTTTTTGCCTGGGTGTGGGTAATGCTAAATTTACCCACGGTTGGCGTGGTTTGGTCCCGAGGGACCAAACAAAGCCAACCGTGGGTAAATTTAGCATTACTCACACCCAGAAGTGGGTTATTGCTATTATACCATGACATTATTTAAGAAAAGAAACTATTACTTTTCTTAAATAATGGCATAGTATAATGCCTGTTTACTGCCCTTCCGCAGATGTCTGGCATCCGGCAGTTCTGATGTACCGCGTGCCTGCGCAGTACATCAGAGTTGAGCAAAAGCAACGGAGAAAGCAAGATCTCCGTTGCTTTTTATGTTTCTATGTTAAATGAGTTTAACATAGCGAGACAGTTTAAAATAAGCAACGGAGATGTCCGTTGCTTATTTTAAACTGTCTCGCTATGTTAAACTCATTTAACATAGCTAAACTAAAAAGCAACGGAGACCTTGCTTTCTCCGTTGCTAAACACTGTCTCGCTATGTTAAATGGGTTTAACATGAGACAGCTTTAAAATAAGCAACGGAGATCTCCGTTGCTTATTTAAAGCTGTCTCGCATGTTAAACCCATTTAACATAGCGACAGTGTTTTAAAACACGAGTTATACTAAGGGAAAAAAGTCCGGGCGACCGGACCTTTTTCCATTAGTATAACTCGATTTACAACGGGCACGCTGGCCAATCAGCATGCACGTTTTGGGGGGGGTCATGGTATAATATAAATGTTTAAATATTTGTAAGTTTTATGTTGTAATTTAATTTTTCTAGTGGAAGTTTCTAACTCTGGAGTATAGCTTTAAATATGAATGTGAGTAATGTGATGTCAATGATACATCCTATTATTTAAATGCAGAAGATTCAGTGTTAATTTTTCTGATGACATTTACTTAAATAAGTAGACAAAAGCGCTAACATTAAAAGGTCGTGAGCTGAAACTTCTATAAACTTAGAAAGCTGCTAGAATAAAAGTTTTTTTCCCTGGATTTACTAAACTTCCGTGCAAGACAGGCTTAGTCCTGCATGGAAGCGCCCATTTAGGAGCAGGACGGCAGCGCGCCATGCATATTGATAAGGTGGGCTGCCCGAGCAGAGCTCTCAGAATAAACATGCCCCATGCAATGTAGAACAGCAGAAAGTGGTAAGAAATGACCGAGACCACTCATAGGTGTCCGTATATCACCACCAACAGTCCCCCATGTGTACAACAGCAACAGTACATATAAATTAAATGAAGAAACATTTTTACTTATTTTTTTTTAAATCTGAGTACAGCTAACCGTAGGTGTGCGGGTGTGCCCATCACTTAGCTATGGTTAAAGCAGCTTAAAAGGCTGAAGAGGATAACAAGGAAGTTATGTGCAAATGAAGCAGAACAGCAATAGTGTAGTGGGCAGAACATTCACCTAATAACTAGGCATTCACAGTTTGAATCCCACTGTAGCATAGCCTATTTTACATGGCAAAGCACGTTATAACCAATATTTTTGTTGCAAAACCCACTAAATAACATATATGTATGAAATGGAGTACTGCAGGAAATGCACATGTGAAGTGTAAGTGTCATAATGAATAAGGCACTAGTAAGCAGGTTTAAGCACAAATAAGCACTAGTAAGCATATGTAAGCACTAGTCAGCCTGTAAGTGCGTTTGCATTGTGGTAAGCACTGCCTACACAGATTAAGCAATGTGGAAGCTAACTGAGTATAAAAAACTGTAACTGGACATTAGCAGTGCTTATCGCTGCGCAAACACATGCAAACCTGCTTACAACCGCTTTAAAGTACCTTAATCACTCTGTATCCAACAGCCCATGTTCTGCCCAGCAACAAAATAAACAGCCTCTGCTAGGCTCAAACCCAAGACCCTGTACACTACAGTCAAAGTAGTTGACCACTAAGCCATCATAGCAGTACATAAGATTGAGGTTTCAACAAACAAATCTTCACCATAGGAAAATCAAACTGAACATGTGAAAGGAATCTATGTACAGTGTGATGCATAACCTGCTACATAACATATATATGTGAACTGGAGTACTGCAGTAAGGCCAGATGTGAGGTGTTATTGTAATAAAGTGTTGAAGTCCCCAGGACCCCATACAGTGTACGTACACATAAATCAGGGATACCAGACACATATATAACATGTAATGAATAATAAATCAACGCCAAAAGGAAACTACGATGCAAATTAAATATTAAGCAATGCTAAGCATTGCATAGCTCAGCTTAGTTGGTGTAAGCAATGTGTAGGCTGGCTAACTCAATCTGCCCAGTGGTTTACCCATTTAAGCAATGCCAACATTAGGTAAGCAGGTGTGCCCAGAGCTTAGCCTTTTCAAAACCGTCCAGTCATGGGAAACTGTGGGAAATCTGGCATATTTAAACTCCACAGGCACGAATACTTCCCATAACTGGTTGCAGCTCCCTACTGTAGGCAGAATGGCTGGAGTTGGGGAAGGCATTCAATTTAGAGCGCAGCGCTGGGGCACTCAGGAGTCCAGATTCATGGTATGGCTCCTGGTAAAACACCATGTGCAGAGACTACAGCAGGGCCAGTACCAGGGCTCTCAGTATAAAGTGGAGGCCTGGGCAGTCTCACCCGTGACCTCTCCAGTACCACTGGTATCCCCCAGACTGGTGAGCAAGTCAGGCATCACCATGCTGACCTGAAGCGGTGGAGGGGAGATCTCTTGGAGCAATGGATCCAAGAATCTAGGCAGATGGCTGATGCCCCAGCACTAAGTACTCATTCTACTACATAGATAATGATTGCCTAGCATGTGTATACTATGGACAATTAATTGCTAAATATCACTGTATTTCTCTGACAGCTGCAGCTGAGCGGGCTGCGAACCAACAAGCCCATGCTGCTAGGCTGCAAAGGCTGCATCGTGAGGCAGGTTAGTAATAAACTTGCATGTACTATCATAACAAACACATATAACAGTTTTAGAAAGTGTTGTACCAGTATAAAAATGTATTGTGTATGAGATGCACTGAATAAACTAGACAATATGGCAGGAAGACTGTCATATAGGTTGTGTGTACATAAAGGTGTAATATCTTGTGAATAAAAGTATAACCCCTGGAGTGCTTGTGTACATTCTGCTTTCATATGTTGTTGTAGTGCTGCATTCTATAAATAGTGCCGTTGTATTAAGCAGTATTACCCATACTGCTGAATGCAGATAAAATGTGTAAGAATTTCAGTATAACAATGTTGGAAGTCCCAAGAGGTCAGTCATATTGTACAACTGAGGGAGAGTTAGAAAGAAAACATTGGAATGCATCACACCAATTCCCTGATCAACTGTAATATTTTTACCACACACAGCAGGGGTTTGAATCCCGGGAGTGGTAGTAAGTTATATGCTTAATCATACCCACCGACTGTACAGAGTTTGTGAGAATGTTCAGATAGAAAGCTGTATGCATAATTAGACCAAACAACTGTACAGAATTTGCTAGAATGTTCAGATAGTAAGCTGTCAGCATAATCATAACCATCAACTGTACAGACTGTTGCAGAATGTTCAGGTAGAAAGCTGTATGCATAGTCATACCCCTCAACTGTTCTGATCTGTCCAACATGTCCAGATAAATGTCCCAAATCTGCTGCCTGGTATCCTGTTCCCCTGACTAATCAATGTGATGATCCAATAATTGTAGGCAGCTTTTACCGACAAATAACTGATAGTCAGACCTGTACATAGTTAGAGAATGTATATGACAACAAACCTGTCATTGTAGCATCTCAATCAAAGTGTATGACAGCTATTCTCAAAATATGCCACATTAACATCTGCATCCTGTCAAGCCATGACCAGAGTGTGTGCAATAACAGATTTTCTCTACAACTATAACAGGTAAGAGGTGTAGACTGTGGATACAACACAGTTCACTTATATACTTGTCTACAAGCATGGAATCTGGGAGTATGTGTAGAAATCGTCAGGTAGTGTAACAATGATTTTCTCAACAGCTATAACAGGTAAGAGGTTTAGACTATATGTAAGACACAGTTCACATATGTACTAATCTACAAACATACCTTTGGACAAAGTAAGGACATTGGGTAGTGTAATAATGCATGTAAGGGACAAATCACTGCAGTGACTAAGAAAGTTGTGAAAACTACAAGTATAAATTAGTTGTTAATTGACCTCTCTCTCTCTCACCCCCACCATATGTGCTACAATAACCTATTTAAACACCTCAATGGGTACGTCTACACTCCAAACTTTTGTCGGGACATATGTCCTGTTGATTTATAAATATTCACATTAGGTTCTATGCAAGTGCCATGTTAAAATACTCCCATATTGGTGGCCTGTTGCCATCAATGAAACCTGAATGCTGTTTTAATGGCCACTGTTGTTCCATATATGCATGTGTTCTGCTCGCTCTGCAATTGTTGTAAATTTGGTGTCTAGGATTAATGGGAATACCTATGCATGCTGTTATAACTAATCCTGAATTCTGTTGACTATTACTAATTGATATCTTTCTTAAAACTGCAACACCATAGCTCTTATGAGAAGGCCGGTCCCAGTGGACACACCTGTCCCACCTCAGCTGGCCATGGCACCGAGCACCAGCGTGTCTGGGGCCCAGCCTGGGAACTCCACCTCTGTTGGCCCTGCACCTCCTTCGGGTGGAACTGATGCAGGGGATGGGGCTTGGCCCCACCCTGGGAACAAGGGCGGAGAGGTACCTGTCACTCGCCATCAGGTCCGTGCATAGAGAGCTCGACAAGGAGATCTGAGACAAGCTACACCAGCTTGAGGGCCGCATGGCACAATTATAGGATGAGCCTGCCCCTCCTACCCAGCCCCCAGCACAGCCACCTTTGGGGCCATGAAGGTGCAGTGGTGACTGCCCATGGGTGGGGACCTCATTCCCACTGTTACCATTTGGGGGCTCATGGTCTTGCGACTTACAAACACCCATTCCCCATCCAAGGTGTTTACCCCCCACATGCATCATATCCTGCCCCTGTATGCATCTTGTTTGTCTTATCTGTTAACCTACCCAACCTACCTCCCCAAATATATCTACTACCCCTCCCCACCATCCCAATCTCACCTGAAAAAAAGGGGCAATTTGTTCCCCCCAAAAAAATCTCGCCCCGTTTATAGCTGTCAATTTTGCACACGTGTCTACTGCACACATGTAATCTGGTCTAACTGGCATCAGAACTTATTGTTGCCCTCACCCCCACCCAGGAGTTTGAGTGTCCAAATCTACCTCCAAATTCAGTGTATATGCACAGCTGTTGCTGTTGAAGAAATGGGCAGCTATGGACCTTACTCTACACCCTTCCTGCACATCCCTGGCTATTTTCCCTACTGTCATCCCCTCTTTTTGCCTCTTTTTTCACCACTGTCCTATCAACCCCTTTTTCTTTTCTTTTACAGAAAGTAGAGTGGGGGTAAGTGGGAGTAAGCACTTCTTAGCAGCAGTAAGTGGGTTCAAGCCTTTTTGCACGGGGGTAAGCAATGCCTACACAGGTTAAGCTATTTAGAAGCTAACTGAGTGTAAGAAGTTGAAATCGGAAGTTAGCAGTGCTTACCTCCGCACAAACCCATGCAAACCCGCTTACAACTGCTTTAAAGTGCCTTAAACACTCTGCATCCAACGACCTGTGTTCCGCCCAACAACAAAATAAACAGCCTCTGCTAGGCTAAAACCCAGGACCCTGCACAGCATAGACAAATTGATTTAACACTAAGCCATGCCAGTTATACATAGATCTAATGTTTTCAGAAACATAGCATCCAGCCCAGTCATGCAACAGTACTGAGAATGTATACCAACATCTAGATGTACGTGTGTGTGTAATGTATTAATTATCTAAACAGATACAACATATATATATATATATATATATATATATATATATATATATATAAATATAAATATATATGAACATATATACATACAAATGCCTACATCAACATATATGTCTACACCTATATGTCTACATAAACTCAGCAAGTTACATATTTGTACGCAGATATATATATATATATATATATATATATATATATATATATATATATATATATATATACATACATATATGTAGGTATATAGGTATATGCGGACATAGTTATATATATGTAAGCAGATATATATATATATATATATATATATATATATATATATATATATATATATATATATATATATATCTACATAGGTATATATGGCCACACATCTGTAGATAGCAATGGTAGATTAACAAAAACAAATATGTCCACATGCACCGTTAATGGGTTGATACTCCCCAAACAATATATGTCATGTATGAATAGGCATACCCCCCCAACAGCCAAACACATCCGCCTTGTAATACACTATCAAGTGTTACAGATCCCATAACCAGGACCTAACGTGACATGGGCACAACATGTTAACAGTACTACAACTGACCTGTATGATGTCAGGCTGGTATTGGTAGCATATCATGCAGTACAGTCTGGCACCCATAGGAAATGTAAAATGTGGAAGCTATCAACATCCCCAGGATACATATACACAGACACATATATACAGAAAGAGATTGCATGTATATATATATATATATATATGTATATATATATATATATATATATATATATATATATATATATATACATGTGACTACACATACAGACGCAGAGATATGTACAGTAAAATACATATGAAGAATGTGCCCACAATATGGAACAGCCACTATGCCTTCAGTTCACACCTGAACAACTGGTCACTGTATGGGCCACCTATACAAATTACAATCATTGACTGCAACATATACCCACAGAGAGATCATAGAACAAACACCACACACAGGTTTACAGAAATGGAAAACCTTTATTTGTGTACTATTACAGTTCTATATGCCATGTCATATAGCTGTTCAGACACTGACATCCATATAAACAGAGTAATGTAAATGTGAAACAGTTATACTAATACTATAGTCTGGAAAGGTTCACAACTGTTGCTGTCCAGGCCAAGGCCTTCAAATTGTACAATAGTAAAGACAGACTGGGCCATAGGATACCAAACAATCAACAGGAAGTAATGCAGGTGTATAGTTCAGCAGCCTCTATCTGCACTATGTACAAAATCACTAGGTAGTAAAGACTACAGTTGACTAAATGGGATGTAACTGTTACATAACAAGGCTTAACTGACACCATCACAAGCACACTGACAAACAGAACAGTCTGTATGGCAGGAGGCAGTAGGCCTGCATTAACCCAAGTTATGTAAGTAATGTAAATATAGGTGAAGTATACTGTACTGTACATTCAGATTCCTTAAGGCAGCTTACCCCTGATAGCCCCACATTTGGTAACAGCCTAGGTCATTTATGGTGCATCCACCCCAGACTCAATAATACAGGGCCATATACCACTGTTACATACACTGGTGTCTGGAGTACATAAGGACACACATGTATTTTGTAGGTGAATCCCACACATAAATGGGCCTAGCCCACCATATATGTGGAGGAAACAACAGCAGTGGACTGAAGGCAGCAATGGCAGTGTGATATACACACAGCCCACTACAGAACAACCCCTGACAGCATGTCATATCTGCAAAGCTTGGTATGTAGGTGGAGGACAGAGTCTGGAACACAGGCCCATATTAGGAAAACTGTTGCCATACACTAAGTAAGTCACTGGTGTTACAGGATAGTCTGCAACATACCCTTAGCCAGGGAATTGAGGTTAGAAACATAAATGGATGTAGCCATATACTGATAGCACTAAACACACACAGTGAAATATCTGACACATGACCTGTGTGCTGGACAGACAAATCATGATAGGCACACCTCTGACCACCAAGAGGATAGGCCCACAGTTGAGAGCTATACAGACAGACTGCATTCTAAGGTAAATTAGTATGTACACACACACACTGTAACACCAGTACTATACAAAGCATAACACAACTCTACTCACACTCTGTCTGTAGTTCTGGAACCTCCTACAAATATGCAGCTGGCTTGAGTGTGCCAGTTCCCCTGGGAGAGGTATTGCTACCTGCTGTCTGTAACACTAATGCCCACACACAGGAAAGATGTCCATCACACAGGAAAGGTAAATGGACCTCGCCCACATGATGTAGGGATTTATTGTAGGTGGTTGCCATGGCAGTGGTAATTGAAAGTACTACAAAGCAAGCTGCTTGCAGTTAGCAAGTGCAAGACACTGACTGGTGCAGAGGACAAACCAAAAAGCACGCACGTGGAAAAGAGTGCAAGGTCCAAACCAACCATACGAAGAAACCAAAAAATGGACCAGCACAAGGATGCAGGCAAATAATGTTTATTATAAATTAAATGCCATTAAACAAAATTAATGGTAAGCAAACAGTTTCGGCTGAAAAACAGCCTTCTTCAGTGCTAAAACAAAGTTCAATAGATTGTTACCCAGCTTCCAACATGCTGATCTTATATAGATCCTCATTTAAAGAGATATAGCCAAAAAACCTATTGGATTATATATACTAAGCCAATGTCATAGAGATCATAACATTATTAAAGTTTATGAAGACCTACTTCAAAATGGTGAATAAAAAAGATGAAATGAAATAAAATGAAAGAATTATTAAAATACATTGCATGAAAAAGCAGGTTAACATATTATATCATCTCATTAAGTCCAGGTTTGAACAAAGCCCCTAGCCTGGTTATCCACATTGTTTCCATATTATTGAATTTATTGTGCCAACCTGCTTTGAAATTTCTATGCATTTGAATTCTGTCAATGATAGTAAATTTAAAGACAGCCGTAGGATGTTGAATGGTGTGTTTATAAAGAGCATTAGATAAACAATAGTTTCTAATGGCACTGAGATTTTCATTAATCCTCAGTTTAAATGGTCTGGATGTCTGGCCCACATAGAATGAAGAACAGGTAACATGTAGCCAAGTAAATAACCCAGTCTAAACTGCAGTTACCAAAAATGTTAATATGATATACTTTAGATGTATTCCTGCTTGAAAATTCTTTAGTTTTCAGAATGTATTCACAGGCACTGCAGTGCCCACACGGAAAACAGCCCAGCAATTTGTCACCAAATAAAGTAGTTTGAGCAGGTTTTACTGGAGTATATCTCTTATAATGTGTAAACCTCGAATGTATGGTCCTACCCCTCCTATATGAAAACGCACATTTATCTGGTAAAATATCATTCAATAATTCATGGGATTTGAGTATGTCCCAATGTCTGTTAATGATTTCTCTAAATCTAAATGTATTGTTCCCAAAAGTCGTAACAAATCTGATTGGCTGCCTAGGATTAGATGTTTCATGATCCTTCAGGCTCTGTCCTGTGACCTCTCTTGTTTGGTATATATTTCTCGGAGGTACAGGCCAACACGGAAGGACTGTGGCTGACCAAGTTAACAGATGACTGCAAACTGGGCACCATAATAAACTCTCCAGCCGACACAAGCATCCTCCAAAAGGGCCTCATAGAAACAGACAACTGGTGCCAGAGCCATGGCCTCAAGCTAAACGCCAAAACGTGTATAGTCATCCCCTTTGGCAAAAACAAAGTGCCCACAAATTACCACATAGGTGGTAATCCATTAAGTACAGAAGAAGTAATTAGGGACCTGGGGACCCAAGTTGATAGCAATCTCTCATTTGACAACCACGTGGCCAAAGTGGTTAGAAAAACATTTTATATAGCCCACCTAATCATGAAGGGATTCACATCTAGATTACTGCGCGTCATCGTGCCTCTATACTCATCCCTCATCAGGCCCATAATCGAGTACAATGCACTTTTGGGATGTACCTTACCAAACACCTGCAGCAACTGGAAAGACCCCAAAAGTACCTCACCAAGAGGATCAAAGGGCTCAAACAGATGCCATATGCTGCCCGGTTAAAGAAACTCCAGCTCTACTCAGTGGCATACCGCCTGCTCAGAGGTGACCTGTGCCTGACGTATAAGGCCATGTCCAACCCGGAATTAAGGGACATGCTGCACCTCAAAAATCCAAATCCCATCGAGCTACACGCTCGAGAGACTTGAACCTCAGCACTGAAATAAATAGGACATGCTGGAGGGACAGATTCATAACCCAGAGACTCCCTTCACTATGGAATAAAATCCCAGTCCAGGTTAGGCAGAGTCCCTCATTGATTCTCTTCAAGAGGAGTCTTGATGAGTGGATGGGAGATCATAGGTTTACCCCGGGTATCACTTCTGTGTCACTGTTAGACAGAGGCACAGTATACTAACCTCGAAAAAGGGCATAGCAAAATTAATTTAAAATGGGTGGTGAAAGCCAAAGGCTAGGCTTATAAATGCCCTAGGGCAGATAGCCTAGTATGAACCTATGAACCTATACTATGATGTTGTAATAAAGTGGGTCATGTCACATGCTTAGTTTGCTCCATGGTGTGAGAGATATGATGCTTTGGATATCCACGATCAATGAACCTGTGCAACAGGTCTTGTGCACATGCTTCGTATTGATTCTCTGATGAGCATATGCGTTTCATACGCAGAAATTGAGACTTCGGAATGTTTTGGATGATGTGGTGGGGGTGAGAGCTAGATGCATGTAATAATGTATTAAACTGAGGAAACTTCCTATGTACATGCCTAGCTAAAGTATGATCCACCTGTCTTGAAACAACAACATCCAAAAAGACAATCTCTTCATATTCAATATTCAAAGTAAATTGTATATCCCAAGGGTTGTTGTTAAGATACTTAACAAAATCAGACACTCGGTCCTTATCCCCACGTCACACCATCTAACAATCATCTAGGTACCTCCTCCACATGTCAAGATCATTTATATGCAAATTATGGTCCACATCATAGATGAATGATTGCTCAAAAAATCCCATAAACAGGTCAGCATAAATTGGGGCAAAAGAAGCCCTCATTGCTGTGCCCTTAATCTGCCAATAAGGTTGTCCATCAAAATAGAAAATATTTTTGCATAACACATACTCAGTAAGCTTGACCAAAAAAATATTGAAGCCAGTGGAATATAACCCAGATTTATTTAACCAATATGAAATAGCAGTGATACCAGCATCATGTGGAATACTTGTATATAGAGATGACACATCCAAAGTGCATAACCACCAGTCCGATTCCAGCTGTGAATCCTGAATTATATTAAGAAATTCAGTTGTGTCTTATATCCTGGATCTAACATAAACCAAAAGTGGTTTCAAATAATATGTAAGGAAAGCAGAAAGTGGTTCTGTAAGAGAGCCTCTACCTGAGACAATTGGTCTCCCTGGGGGGTTGACAGAATCTTTGTGGATTTTAGGAAGTAGATATAAATATTGGGGCATAGATTCAACCACTTTAAGTTGTTTACAAGTCTGTCTACTGATAATCCCCTCTTCCATCGCTAAATCTAGTAGAGAATCTATTTGTGCCTTAAAATTGGGTGTATGACCAACAACCATCTTAATATAAAAACGAGTATCGACCAGCTGTCTATAGGCCTCGTCTTTATATGTACTATGATCCATAACAACAAGACCACCCCCTTTATCAGCCGGAGTAATGACTATTTTTTGGTTAAGTTGAAGTTCAGTTAATGCATGTCTCTCAGCTTGAGTAAGATTATGATGAATAGGTATGTACCTGTCAGAAAAATGCAAATCTTTAATGACACATTCCTTAAAAATAGAAACATATTTATCCATAGGCGGTGCAAAGTCTGATTTACCAAATTTGAAATCAGTAGATCTTTGAGTGGAATCTTGGTCTGAAAAAAATATCTTAAGATTAACCAATCTGCAGAAATCATTAACATCATTTAATAAGCGGAATTCAGAAACTGGTGCAGAGGGCACAAAATTCAGACCTTTATTGAGTACTTGAATATGTACAGATGATAATTCAAAAGAAGAGATATTATGTACACTATTCACTATTTCACAATCTGTTGCAACAGTACCTGTAAACTGGGTGTTCCCATGTCTGTTTCTATGTTTTCTGCCCCCACTGCGTGTCTTATGTCTAAAGGGGCTAAAGGGTCAGGCTGTTTTCGCTTAGCAACAGGGGACGCCTGATGTGAGGGGACATCATAATCAGTAGCTGAGGAGTTTTCATTCTCTGAAGTCATACTAACTGAAGAGTCTGTCCTTCTTAAAATTGACCTGGGCCTTTTTCTGCCTTGATTGCTTTTGTTTTTACTAACTCTATCAGTGAACCTAACATTCTTTGATACAACAAATGGTTTCCCTTTGTCATAATCGGACAAATCTCGATTAAATGTCTGTGTTTTTCTCTTGATCAGTTGTTGTTCCAAATTGGCCATATCTTTGGCCAAAGAGGAGATATGTTCCTGGAAATAGGCTTCAGTTTGAAATACCTGAGCTTCCATACAAACTTTGTTAATTTCAACTATTTGTGATTCACTGGTTCTTTCATAATACCCAATTAAGGTATTGACAAACAACATGGCGGCCTGATGTTGTGCCAAAGCCCAGTCTTGTGATAACTGAGCATCAGTATTGGCCACTAGGGGTTGTAGATGGATCCTAAGACCTCTAGGTATAATGTCTTTTAGTTTATAGGCTTTGAATAACTTCAAGTGCCAGATGTTAGACATAAGATGTTTCATGTTCTTCGTCAAATTATGAAAAATGAACGCACATTTTTGTTTGGAATCACAATCAATGTTGTTGCTATTAGTTGACCCCCTATTGTTGAAGCCAAATGCTTCAAGATTGTCTTTGTCAGCTGAAAGACCTTGCAAAATACCATTAAGGTCCATATTGAGGCCGATATATAATATGCCACCCCAGTTCTTAAGCCTACCGAACAGAAGTCTCAAAATATCAAAATATCATGAAGAGTAAATATATCTCTCTCTCTCTATCTATATGGTTATATACTGTATATGACCAGACAGTTGTGGAAAAACAATAATTTGAAAAAATTATTATTCATTCATAAGGCAAGCCACCAACCAAATAGCCCCACTGTATTAGTATATTAATTGGTATGACCAAATGTAAATACAGTGGACAATTCGTCTCACTGCCCAAAAACCTTCCTATAATATAAAAGGTCAATTATGGAAAGCATGAGATACAGTCTGAATCTTGAACATAAGTTACTATAATATCATGAGGACATGACATATTTATTGTAGCCGACTATTCGTCTCTGCTACCAATAATTCAGAAAAGATCCCAAACCAAAGGTTATTTGTGAAAACAAATCCTTATAAATTCCATCTGGACATTCATCCTATGTGTTGTATAAAATCTATTGGTATAATAAGAACCATAGATATGTATGGACCTTCGTCCCTAGTGATATAAAAAGAATGTACCAATTTGGGTGAATATCCAAAAGGCTTATATAAAACCAATTGAAAATATATATAGTGTATGGGGCTTCAGGTTAATGGCTCACATAAATATATTATGTGTTCCACAACTAATATGACTACAGTACAAAACCATATGTAATTAGTAATAGTTAAAAAGAGACATGTAGGTAGGATAAAAACTGGGTTTGAATCATGTCGTAGTATATATACCTATGATGTTTAATAAAGTAGAGTACAAAACTGCGGTACTAATAATGAGGCAATAATGGCCCCTAATCTGGATATATAATAGTTATCAATCCCTTCTTAACCTAGGTACATACAGCATGTGCTTTAGTTAGGTCTATGGAAAAAACTCTGGTGTCTAATTCACAAGAGTATCATGAAAAAACAAATTATCAATGATCTTAAAAAGATCAATAATGCTTTGTTGGTAGAGAGAACACAGCCAGTGTCAATATAGAGGGCCAAAAACAATGAACCAATATATGGAACTTTAAAGAAACATTGGTTATATAATGACATTCAACAGAACCATAAAGTCCCAAAACAATGCTTCATTTCTTAGTTTGTGATGGATTCACCTATAATTAAATTAGTACTATGAAAAGAACCCATATTAATGGTTCAATAAAAGGAAAATATTCACAACTGCTGGTATAGCACCAAGCGTAAATCCACAGAAGAATACAGTTAACAGTCAGTATTAAATCCATAAATTAAGATAAACATGCCGAAAAGCAAATTATGGAGTTTGCAAAGTGAACATAAGCACAAATATACCCTGGTCCACAGTACCTAGTTACAAAATGGTAGTAAATGTTAATAGGTAAAGAAAAAAAGCTGTGTTCATTAGAGTATCACAATCTCCTTTTGGTTGCGCCCAAGTTCACGGTACAAAATTAGAGAAGAACTCTGGAAACTGTTCTTATAACCCCAAGGTGTAATGCGACAAGGAATGTTGTTCACATATGATGTTAATGCTTAAATAAATAAACCTGCAGTGATCCAAGCAGTCCCGATGGCAAAATAAAATTTATCCCAAATGCCCTAGTCCACAGTACCTTGTGTTATTATGAACGTTGTTGCCCAGAAACCAGATAAATGAAAAGAAATCCAGCCAAAAATGAACAGAATTATGCCACAGCCTTCGACATCTTCACGTTGCACAAATATGTACGAGAAACACCAAAATAGGCCCAATGTCAATAATAGAAGAAATAATCCTCCAAAGTTGGAACACCCGACCAAGATAATAGACAATCCAAAATTTGGCAAGTAAAATCAAGAATTCCCTTACACAATATCGAAAGAAGAATTCGTTGTAGCTGAAAATAATCCAAAAAGACTCAGAAGCTGTCAAAAACGATGTTGCCTGCACCTCAGGCGTCCCCAGCGTGAAACAGCAAACCACAGGAACAAACCAAAAAGCACGCACTTGGGACAGAGTGCAAGGTCCAAACCAACCATACGAAGAAACCAAAAAATGGACCAGCACAAGGATGCAGGCAAATAATGTTTATTATACTTGGCTAAATGTACCTGTTCTTCATTCTATGTGGGCCAGACATCCAGACCATTTAAACTGAGGATTAGTGAACTTCTCAGTGCCATTAGAAACCATTGTTTATCTAATGCTCTTTATAAACACACCATTCAACATCCTATGGCTGTCTTTAAATTTACCATCATTGGCAGAATTCAAATGCATAGAAATTTCAAAGCAGGTTGGCACAATAAACTCAATAATACGGAAACAATGTGGATAACCAGGCTAGGGGCTTTGTTCAAACCTGGACTTAGTGAGATGATATAATATGTTAACCTGCTTTTTCGTGCAATGTATTTTAATAATTTTTTTATTTTATTTCATTTCATCTTTTTTATTTACCATTTTGAAGTAGGTCTTCATAAACTTTAATAATGTTATGATCACTATGACATTGGCTTAGTATATATAATCCAATTAATTTTTTTTCTATATCTCTTTAAATGAGGATCTATATAAGATTAGCATGTTGGAAGCTGGGTAACTATCTACTGAACTTTGTTTATCCACTGAAGGAGGCTGTTTTTTCAGCCGAAACCGGTTTGCTTACCATTAATTTTGTTTAATGGCATTTAGTTTATAACTGACTGGTGCAGAGGCCATCACCTGATCAAGTGCATCACCTACTAAAGTCAGGCAGCAATCTACCCCAAGCAGCTCGATCCATTCACTGGAGAAAGAGAGAGAGAGAGGGAGAGAGGAAGAGAGAGAGAGAGGGCGAGAGAGAGAGAGAAAGAGTGGTGGAGGGAGAGAGAGATAGAGAGAGCAAGCAAAAGCAAAAGCAGAAAAAAATACAGCTCAGCAAACTAACAACTAGAAATGCAGGCATTTAGGCAGCTGCCATTCATGAATATATCATTCTCACAACAGGTATGTGAAGTATACATACATATATTAGAATGTAGTACCTGGTCCATCATAATGTGATAGATGATGTGGAATGAGTTATATGTGCCATCAGGCGTTGTTGTGATGATGTTCAGCTGAACAACTGCTATGGACAATAGTGTTTGTCCCTGTGGGTAGTGGGCCATAGCTGTTAACTGTGCAGGTCAGCACTGACAGACAAGATCTACACCATCATAATGTGTGTTGTGTAATGAAAAGTGTGTATATGACATGGCCAAAAGCTGGTGGTGGAAGTAATGTCGTTATGATGGACATGTGGGAGCCATGGACCACCACTGGCAGGATACTCAGGTGAATCTGTAATGTAGCATGCTGGAATGCCATAGGTGTGTAATAAGGTTACCTGCAAACAGGTCCCACATATACCCCACTAATGTCAGGCCATGTCCATATGTGACACCTATCTGAGTTGTAGCAAGGCAAAACAGTGCAGCTGTGCAGGAAGGTGTTGTAAGATTGTGGAGCTGATGTCTAAATGTACCCCAAATATAGGTATGCATATGTGTACATATGTCACATATATAATATATAAGGATAAATGTATATCAGCATGTATGCCCAGAAATATACATATACCCATGTGTAGACATATATATATGCACATATATAGATATATACCTATATGCACGTGTCTACATATGTACAAACACACACACAAACAAATATGTATGTAAAGACATGTCCCCTGTATCACTACCACAGTGATGTGTGCTGTGTGCGAGGCAGAAGCACACATAGGAATACACACAGATATCTACAGCTGGTAGTGTGTGCACCATGGACGGGTATGTCACATGTTAGTCCCTTCTTAGCAACATATTGCCCTGTCTGTGAAGTATGCAATGGGAATATGGGGAAGTATGGCAGATACACATGTGAAGGTGGTCAGGATTGGTAGATATAGTGGACATTCTACAGAGGTGGTATGTGACACATAGTGGGTAAGCACCATGAATGGTGTGTGTGGTCTGTGATGTGGATGCCCCATGATCCCCAATATGGGCACAATGGGAACAAGGCTCCCACCAACTGCCACTCACAACAGCAGTCCATGTCCTGAAGGTGCCTGGCCTGGATGCTGAGCATGAGGAGCATGTTGGTTGTGTGAATGTGTACTGGGTGCCTCAGACTGATATAGCACATCCCTTATGTGTCTGTGGACCCCAGTATGGAACAAACCCTAGACCTGAGTTCATGGGACAGGAACATGTTGGTGTGTGCCCTGGGGGAGGGCACCATCCCCTGTGTGGTTCCACCTAATGGTATTGCTGTAACAGTACACGAGGAGGCCCCAGGTTGGCACACACATGTGATGTGGCCAAGTATCCTGGTCAGATTGGTGTGGAGAGGTGGATCAGGTGGCCAATAGAACATATACATGTTATTGTGTCACTGTAATAGAACATTTGTTGGTAGTAATAGTCTACACAATCCCGGTACATGTCCAACAGCATGCATAGATTGCCCAATAATACAGACTGTCAGATGTGCAGCAATCTCAGAGCAGCCATACCACTGGCATATATGCTACCATAGTGGCCCTGACAATGGCATGCAAGTGCATAGTCTGTAAAAGGCCAGCAATGTTAGTGTCCACACAGGGGACATGGCTACAATCACATAGCAGAAGGTGTGGTACAATACACAATCTGTCCAAATGGTCATTAATCTGTAGCCATACCTAATGAGTTGTGTGTACAGTCTGTTGAAGCTGATATGGTGGGGAGGTGACACAGATGTGTATTATGAACTGTGGTAACCTTGTTTATGAGTTGTTCAGGCCTGTTTCCATCTTCATGTCTTTTAGGCTAGATGTCACACAGCAGGTTACCTGTGTATTCAGCGGATGAAAATGAGGTCATCATCAACCACCAGGTACAGCACTACCAGGTTCTGTTTGGCAGGACAGCCCTTGACCAGCAGGACCAGACCACCCTGTGGAATGATCTAGTCCACAGGGTCAATTATGTCAGCCTGCATAACCACAGTTATGAGCAGGTCCAGCATCATTGCAGAGACCTGCTTAACAATGCCCATCAGCGTGGTGCTGCAGTCCAAGGTGATCACCTTGCCATGGGGGGGGGGGCTATGCCATCCATCCCCCCAAAACGTGTGTAAGAGCTCCTGCCCAGACTCGTGGCACCTGCCCGTCTGGAACACCAACAACTACTGGACCACTTCATGGAGGTGGGTGTCACCCACACACCAGCCGAGGATCATGCAGGTAAGGACACAGGGCACATCAGTAGTCCACAGTTGTGTAAATATCTGCAGTATTACAGGTAGATCATGCATATCTGACATGTCATAGATATATTGTGTTGCTGCATTGTAGTGATAAACGTCCAGATGTGGTAGTATTGTGGGAATTTACTATTGATGTATGGCAGTACTGCACCCAGCCTGTAGCAGTGCCACAGGTGTGTCCACTGACATTGCATCTCTCAACCTCTTATAAAGGTCCCTTTGGGGTAACAATAAGACAGTAACCTGTAGCTGGTGAGTATGTCTTAATAGATGCATGCCAACACACTGGACATGTAACGGTGATGGTATATTCCATACACACTTCTAACACACCTACCCAGAATGCATGCTGTACATGTGCATCTATTATTGCTGTGAAATGCACGGTCTCACAGGGGCAACCGGGATGGGGTGTTGAAAGGGTATGTCACACACCTGCATGACAACTAACATCCTGTCATTGTGGAATGTGTCCACAGGGAGTAACATACTGTTGGTAGACATGGCCTACAGTAGTGTCATCTATTGAACAACACCCATATACAGTGCAACACCAGTGTATATACCTGTAGGACAATGCCAACTACTGCAGTGATACACTATGGCATAAGGCATTACATTAATCCACATTATCAGTTGGGACTAGGCTGCAACGTGGTGTTCAGTGTATGGGACACTGCAAGGTGATACAAATGTGTAGGGCTTACCTGTCATTCATCTGCATAAAAACTGAGGTTGGGGTAGTCTCAGCATGACACACCAGTGCACTGCAGCAGGGTTCCTAAGGATGGTAGGAATGGCTGTATCTGCATATAATCAGGTTCAGGACCTGTGGCAGACATAACCCTACCCACACTTCAATAGTGATGGCATTGTGTGAACACCATGGGATGTACACATGAGTAGACCTTGCAATCATGCAGAATAGGGGGACATGTGTAGGGTAGACTGAACATACACTGGCAATTGCAGAAGGCCCATGCTGGTATACCCCTGCCATGAGCAGTGACTGCTGTAGTACACACAACAAGAGTTGTGATAAACCGTCATGATAAGGGTGTGCACACATATGCTCACATGGTGTGTATGCATTGTGGTCAGCAGCCGCACACCTAACACAATCTGTAGACACTGCATGTGAAAATACAGAACATATGTTACATATGGGGCTTGTGTACTGCTAAGATATGCGGTGCTGTGGTGTCATGGCAGATTAAGGATGTGTGTGTAAAATCAATAAAGGTGTGTACACCCCCCCCCCCATAGCCATGGCATGCTCTGATGGGTGTCAGTGTAAGCATTTCTGCAGTGGTAATACATGGTCTGTTGATGCTGACAGCTGGAAATCAGGCATCAGGCATTCACAAATGACAAGAGTCCACGTATCATCCCAGATATGTGTTGCTGAAACACATAGGGGCTTTGAAAGGTACAGCTGACATAACTGACACAGTACTACACATTCCGCAGTGGGTTGTACACCTGTGAGTTGTGGTGCACAGTGTGTGTTTGTGTGTGTGTGCGTGTGTGCGTGTGTGTGTGTGTGTGTGTGTGTGTGTGTGTGTACGTGTGTGCATGTGTGTGTGTACTGTTAGGCAATGCTTTACAGGTTTTAAAATGCATTTATTGTTTTCTGCCACAGGTGGCAAGGTGGGTCAGGGTCCCTCCTGCATCCAATCTGATGTAAGTGTTCATACAGACAACGATGATGATGATAATACTGTTGAGGCACAGTTGTGGTTGTCAGTGGCTGACACTGTGCCAACATTTGACATCCCCTTTTAGCCACCCCATCCACTCACTGAGTTACAGTTCCTATACACACCCCATCACCAGTGGCCATAGCAGAGGGACAGCTGGCGTTCAGTGGCAGTGCAAAGGAATGTGTGGTAACCATGCCTACTATGTTCAGCAGCAGTGGGCATAGACAGATGTCTAGCAGGCTGCCACATAGGTGGATGTCCCAGGGTGCTCGTGGTAGGGCCACTAGACATCATGCCCCTGGCATAGACGACATAGCTTCAACCAGCAGAAGCATGTTTCAGGCTGCAATGATGGTGCAGGCCTGTATTGAGAATTACACCAGACAGGGCCTTAGGCTGCAGAGGGCTGTTCTCACATCTGTAAGTGACAAACTCCGTGAACTGTCGGGTGTCATCCGTGCTTCTACCAAGCAAGTGGATAGACAGCATGATGAGATGATGGCTCTCATCGTGGTGTGTCCGTGCTTCAGGAACATGTTGGTGTGTGCCCTGGGGGAGATCACCATCCCCTGAGTGGTTCCACCTAATGGTATTGCTGTAAGAGTACATGAGGAGGCCCCAGGCAGCTTCAATGTGTGGTGGGGATGCAGCGATTCCCAAGTGAACCAGCAACACCAACATCTGGCAGTCAGCATGGGCATGCTAGGACACCAAGTGGATCCTGTAGTGGCAGTAGCAGCTCCGGCAGTACAGGGGGTGTGCTGTGCACACTACAGCAGGTCATGTGCAGTGGTCCTGGCCAGTCCCAGGAGAGACCTGTTACCAGTGGACAAATGTCATCAGCAGGTGAGAGTAGCACATCAATGCCTGTACTTGCATGTGCCCGCGGAACCCCTGGCAGGCACAGTCCACATGTCAGTGGCCGGCGGCAATGAACTGCACACCCTGTCAGGTATGGTCTGCAGCTGTCCATAAACACCTGTATAGGGCAGCCACATTGCAGAACTGTGTGCATGCATACCCACACACTATGCAAACACACCTAGGGCAACCTCATACCCACACACACCACATCATCTTAGCAAGCTCCCTAGAGTGCGCCCCTCACCCACACACATGGTGTCAAATGTATGGCCCACCCTCGGCCTCTGGCAAACCAACACCATACCCTGTGCATATGATGATACCTGTGTCCCATCCATGTCATCCATACCATCAATGCAGGGACAGGCCAATATAGTTCAGATGCACACAGTGACTACACCAGTATACCACAGTCCTGCAGTGTAACATGCTGTAGGGAGTAGAGTATGAGACATATTTAGCAGGAAGTGTAGCCATCCAGCAATGATGACTTCTAGCTGTTAGTAACACTGCTTGGTTGTGCTCTCTAAAATGATATGCAATTGTGTTGTAGGTGTACATGTGTCATCACGAGGATGCCCTGTGCCTATGATGACACCTGTTATCCATCCCTGTCATCCATACCATCAATGCAGGGACAGGCTGATATGGTTTTGATGCACATGGTGACTGTACATCACTGTACTACAGTCCTGCAGTGTAACATGTTGTAGGGAGTAGAGTGTGAGGCATATTTGGTAGGTAGTGTAGCCGTCCAGCAATGATGCCTTCTAGCTGTTAGTAACACTGCTTGGTTGTGGTCTCTAAAATGTTATCCATGTGTGTTGTAGGTGTACATGTGTCAGCACGAGGATGGTCTGCAGACATATTGCACAACGGGGTATGTCACTGTGCTGACACCATGGCAGTGACATATCTGGGGTACAGTCGAACACATTTCACAGGATACTATACCGGTATTGCCTGTACCACATGGACAGGTGGCCCGCTGAGGCATGTATACCCGGCAACCTGATGTAGACCCATCCACATACATGCACACTTTTATTTGCTAACACTGGGACTAGTCTCCTACCTAGCAATGTTGTGATACTGATGTGTGTGGCTTACATTGCATAAAAACTACCTTAACCACTCTGTATCCAACACCCCTTGTTCTGTCCAGCAACTAAATGAACAGCCCTTGCAGGTCTTGAACTCAGGACCCTTTACACTGAAGTCACAGTACTTAACCACTATGGCATGACCACTGTAGAAGCAGTTGTTGTTTTACCAATATAACTGTCATTACATATATTGAGTAGTATTGAACAATTGCCTTTACTTCCTAGATTGTGTAGTCCTTGTTAGTAATATGACTGTTGCATCACATATGTTGTTTTATCATAATATACACATAGCAGATACATACGATGAGATACATCTGGGAGGGTATACACAACTGTGACATTTACATGACAGGAATATGGCTGCATACATACCATAGGTTTATAGATGTCTACTTGTACATACACATGTATAGTCATACATATGTCTGTATATACATCTGTATAGTGCTACATATATATGGCCATGTGTTCATCTCTTCGTATGTACATATGTATACATATATGTACATATACATATGTGTATATATAGGTATATGGATATATAGATATATGTGTATATAGCTATATATGTATGCACAGTCTATATGTACAGATATGCCTAGTTATATTGGTATAGATATATATGTATATATATATATATATATATATATATATATATATATATATATATATATATATAAAACTATATGTGCATACATATCTATTCTGATATACCTACTACTGTCAATATATCTGTAGATATCCATACATATATGTGCATATGTATCACTATCTTTATATGTGTAGACATATATTGCTCTGTATATGTATATATCTGGATGTGTATATGTATATCTATGTACATATAAATACCCATCTATATATGTCAATATGTATATGTGTAATCATATATATAGATATCTGGATAGTTATATGCACATATATTTTCACCATATGTCCTGGACGGGATCCTAGTATGTAATCAAACTTCCAGAAGGTTGAAAACCAGGAGTTTGAACCTGGAAGTTCGAAAGTTGAAAATGTCGAAGCTGCAGAAGTTTGAATTCTTTCCCAGGTAAAGAATTCTGTTGGACGTTTCTGCGGCTCTGACATTTTCTCCACTGTGGTGCGAAAGTTACGGAACAGGTTAAGGTAAGTGTGCGATTGTGACGGACATTGAGGTTAGGGTGCGGGGAAGTTAAGTGTGTGATAGTGATGGAAATTGGAGTTAGGGTGCGGGAAGGAAAGTGTGTGGTAGTGGCAGACTTTAAGGTTAGGGTGCAGGCAAGGTAAGTGTGTGATAGTGATGGACTTTAGGGTTAGGGTGTCGGTAAGGTAAGTGTGTGGTAGTGACGGACCTTAAAGTTAGGGTTTGGGTTAAGGTTAGTGCATAGATAGTTGTGTATCTAAGGTTTAGTGTAGGTTTATAAGGTTTTTGATGTGCTTGTTTTGTGTGGGTGTTTTTCAGAACAGCAATTTTTTTCCCTGGGAAAAAAATTTGCTGTTCTAATGTTTCAATGTTTTCACATTTCGATCTTCCATGTTCGAACATCTGGTGTTCGCCCTTCTGGAAGTGCGATAATGTAATAGGAACCCATCCTGGAAATGGAGTGTAGCCCTACGTCTGGCCCTATAGTCCCAACTTCGTAGTGCAAGGGGATGTCAGGTATGTATAGCAGGTATATTAGTAGACTATTGTTACTGTAATTCAGATTGTCTTCACAGGCATGGTGTGTGTGAAAGGTCACATCTGCTTTCAACATGTGTGCCATTGGCTACTGACAGACATCCTAAGGACATCATAGTAAAGTACCACTGCTAGCAGTTAATGCCCCTGTGGACTGCAGCACAGATATTGGCCAATATATGTGGACATTCTGAAACACTCTGCACAGTCCAGAGGTATACACAGAACCCCTTAGTGCAAAACATGTGTACCATGCCTGACAATATGGATGTTAACAGTCATGTAAATTGGTATAACACATAACGACTGGTATACATATGCCACCATAGGTTATGCATTCACACACCCCTGTCTGGCCTGACACATAATAACCACTGGTACATGGGTACCATGGCCACATACTACCCAACAGATATTGACATACATCTGTACATCATCCCACTGCACTGTCTGACATACATGACTGTTAAGGGAGGTCTGGCAGCAGTACATCTGGCAAGTATCTGCACATGATATCTCACTGGGTAAGTACACTAAGCTGCTAGGCATGTAACAATGCACTGTGCAGGCTACAGGCAGACTGGCTCAACACTGGCCTGCATCTCCTATGGGGGATTGCACATGTACCTACATATATAGCAGGCTCTGCAGGCATGTTACAGCACAGGGTAAGATACACCTGTGTGAAAGTGCATAACCACAACCAATGTGAACACAGCCACAGCCACATATGGTAAGCTAGCATAATATTATAGTAGATGGACTATCTGTTCAACACTATCCTCATATGTGACATTCACAGACTAACCCTACATATACTGTGCTGCTACACGCACTGTCAACATTCACCATAGGTACACAGACCTCAGTACTGTACAAATGATACAGTGACCTTGAAATTAGTGGCATAATAGTAACTGTAACCAAGACTTCATTTCACATCTTGACCAACTACAGAACCCCAGCTCTGACACTTACAAATCATGAAGTGTATCTTAATAAACTAGATTCCATTTCCATTGTTCCATCATTAACCACCCCTGAATTAATTGGCACAGCTACAGCCCTCATATAGGAAAAAATATATCCACAATGCTTCCTTGACTTTATCAAGACAAATATCCATTATCAAATAGCACCCTCCAACTCCAGATGCACAGACATACTCAGTGTTGTCCAACATAGCTCATGCAGGCTTTCGGCTCATTGTAAAAACACTCATTGGTCAAGTAAGTAATAATGCTTGACAGCGTATGTGTTATTATGCAAATAACACATGCCCTGTGGTGTTCTCAGGCCAAAGCCATGGTCAGATGGCCCCTACACCCCTGGAAGATTATTATTAACACAGTAATACTTGACTAGAATATCATTTTTGTCTTTAAGAGTGGGATGAGTGTTAAATTGTTTTGTGTTTGTTTTTTATTGCAATATAATTTGTTTTTACATTCTTTTATGTAAAACAGTTCCTCCATCTACTATGTCAGATAAGCTGTTTTATATGTAATTGTTGTTGGAGGAAGTATTTTACATCCAGAATATAAATTGTGTAAGTATTTAATGTCCACACACATACACAAACAACATTCAGAAACACAGACATACAAATATATACACAAAAAACACATATTAAGATAAAAAGACAAACAGAGAGATACACACACATATACATAAAGACACATACATACTCAGCGGATACAACCATTTTGTTAGTGAACACTTCCTTAGCTGTGGGATGCATAAATAAAAAAAAAAACGTAGAACCCAAGGCATTGCAAACCCCCCCCCCCCAACTTACTTTCCCTGACTTTGCATTACAGTGCCGCTCTGACAAACTATTTTCCAGGTAAATCACTGAAGATCAAAGGTAATGTCAAATATTAACAGTTTTCAGTCTCTATATTGATGAATTGCCTTTTGCAGTCAATGCTTTATCTCTCTGTCTCTCATGCATGTAAGCAGGCACACACACACACACACACACACACACACACACACACACACACACACACACACACACACACACACACGTGCATGCACAAACACAAACAGATATGCATGGAGGAACATACAACCACACACATAAGTCTTTTCTTTCTGTTTTAATTACTTTATATTTTCATTTTATGCCTGCAAAACAACAAAGTGCTGTTCAGTCTTCATAAAAAGGTGACTGTTTGCTTTTATTACTGTACAAGCTTCATGGCAACTTAATATACTGCTGTGAAGTGCCATGCTAGTTTTCAGTGGACATTACCTGTACATTAATAGCCTGTTGGAGAATGTTCCTTCTCTAATCAAGATGGCAGTCTTCAGGCTGCCCATTCTCTAATTCAGGTTATCAGACTCTAGGATTTGCTATAGCAGGTTGCCATCCTGTGCAGCTATATTTAGAGAATTGTCCAAGCCAAAAGAATACATCATTGTGAATCTCATCAGCAGAGACATAAGGAACCTGCAGTCCGTAGCATGAAAACAATTTGGCTTTGTAAAAGGTAGATCATGCCACAGAAGCACAAGATGAGGGTAATCCATGCACACTGCTTGTCTTGAATTAGCTAAGCCCTTTAACACTATACTCGACTCTGATAACATTCATAAATTGGGTCAAATGCAATATAAATACACTTGAAACCCGATGGATTATTAAATGGCTTATTCAGAATCTCCACCATTATAGCTGGTGGCACACTATTCTCCAAGGGAATAGTTACCAGGGGTGTACCCCATGGTTCTCTTCTATATTCACTGCTATATGGTATTTAGTCTCTCATGTCTAAGTCAACATTAATGGCCTTTGACTGATGAGGTTTACAGATGATTGCAAACCTGGAGCCATCAACAACTTCACTGAAGATACTTGCATCCTCCAACAGGGCTAGCATGGACAAATGTCTGGTATCATGATCATAGTCTAAAGCTTAACATCGAAAAATGTGGTACCACACAGTCTGCAAAACAGGAGCTCTCACAATACCTACTACATAAACAACATCCCCCTTAAAATAGACAATATAATTAGATTCCTATGTACCTTCTTAGATAACAAACTCTCCTTTGGCCACCATCTGTCCACTGTCAGTAGGAAAGCTTTCTAAATTGCCCAACTGATTCCTATGTGATTCTACTCTCAGTCCAAAAATATTTTCATTTCCCTCTACTCATGTCTCCCCTGTCACTTACTAGAACACAATGCACCCTTCAGCAAGTACTTGTCTTAGCATGTAACCTAACTTGAGAAAACACAGTGGCTTCTCAACAACATTAATAAAAACAAACCTCAAGCAAAAGTTCCATAAGTGCTGTCACAGAGATTCCATAATAGCTAAGGTATTTACCTCATAGATACAAGGTGCAGCATTTGATTCAGACCTCTGGTTAGTTGTAGGGTTGCCAACTTTCATGTCAAAAATTTCAGACATGACCCCCGCATAAAGAAAAGTTTGTTACATACTACTACATACACTTTTAAAAAATAATGTGTAACTTTACATTTTGATATACTTTTGTATCAGTAATGCTCTGCTATTTACCTTCAGAAAAAAAACAAATGTTAGGATCTAAAAACTATTATGAAACTAATTTGGAGGCAGCCAAGACAGAAGACATCTCTGCAGGAACTATGTGACTAACACAATTGTTGTCTGTAGTAACATCCTGCGGTACACATTATTATATTTGAATCACAATAAAAGAAGTCTTTAAATTTCATAGAACACAGTAATTTAAACCAGTTTTGTAAATCAGAAACCTATTCTATAAATGTCTTTCAGGGATTGAAGCAGAACTTTAACTGCAAAATAAGCCTTTACACACTGAAGTCCTCAGTCATACACATCTACTTCCCATTACAACTCTATTTGCCTCCACAAGAACTATTACAGACTCTGGAAGAATATTGGCAACATCAGATCGAGCACCGTGTATGAACATCTGTAGCAGAAACAAGTGAAAATATTTGCGCAGATTACAAAGCACATGCCAAACCATTGGACAATTGCATGGCAGGGGAGGGGAACCTCAAATATTTTGTTTTACAGTTCAGACTGCAAGACTTTGGTCTGCCTAACCTCTATCATATCTGGTCTGGTGGCATATTTTTTTCAATAAAAAATGTAAATGACATTGTTAAGAAGGGTATGATAACAGATCAGATTAATTATGTGTCACTAAAACTTCTTAGAGAGTGTTCTGTCTCTGTGTTATCAGTAAATATAAAGTTTGTGTCTGTCACAACCATATGCAATAAAGTTTTTAAAAGTAGAAATATAGTGCCTCGTGTGTTGTGGTGAATGCAAGCAGATCATTGCAGTCTTCTGCTTTATTTAAATCTGTGCATGCTGATTTGATGTCCCAGGACATGTATACAAATTTCCAAGTCTGTGTTCTACCATTTGCAAAAAATCAGACTTCCAAAGAGAAAAAAATTGAGTTACTAAAAAAACACAAGTAGGATGCAACATTGCAAGCATAGCTATCAATGTCTCAGCACAAAAAATTCTGGACAAAGCCATAAATAATGGAATCCATTTTAAATATTGCTCTTATAAACTTAGAAAGCTAAAAACTAAAAAAAACACAAAAAACAACTAAAGTAACACAAAAAAGATAATAGAGGTTTCAGCTCACAACCATTTATTGCGAGCGCTTTCGTCTACTTATTTAAGTAAGCTTCATCAGACAAATTAACACTGAATCTTCCACTTTTTAAATAATAGGATGTATCAGTGACATCACATCACTCACATTCATATTTAAAGCTATACTCCAGAATAAAAAACATTAATTATTGTGACAACTGAGCTTGAATGCCCAGATGTACCTTGGTCTGAATGACTATTGTTCTCTGAAATGTATTTTGAAATTGAAAGCACCTGAAAGGTAAAAAATGTTATTATATTAGTTTTTTTTAACTGCTTCATTTAATAATATTGTTATTTGGTATATATATATTTTTTAAATGTTTAAATATTGGTAGGTTTTAGGTTGTAATTTAATTTTTCTAGTGGAAGTTTCTAACTGTAGTATAGCTTTAAATATGAATGGGAGTAATGTGATGCCACTGATACATCCTATTATTTAAATGCGGAAGATTCAGTGTTCTTTTTTTGATGACATTTACTTAAATAAGTAGACTAAAGCACTAACATTAAAAGGTTGAGAAATTAAACCTCTATAAACTTAAAAAGCTGCTAGAATAAAAGTTTTTTCCCCGGATTTACTAAACTTCTGTGCAGGACTAGCTTAGTCCTGCATGGAAGCGCCCATTTAGGAGCAGGACGTCAGTGTGCCATGCATATTAATAAGGTGGGCTGCCCAAGCTCCTAGGCTTACATGGAGCATGTACGAGTTCAGGGCACAAGTCTGAGAGCATAGCTCTTATAATAAACACACCCTTGCAATGTAGAACAGCAGAAAGTGGTAAGAAATGAGCAAAACCACTCATAGGTGTCCGTATATCCCCACCAACAGTCCCCCATGTGTGCAACAGTACATATAAATTAAATGAAGAAACCTTTTTATTTTTTTTTTAAATCCAAGTACAGCTAACAGTAGGTGTACGGGTGTGCCCATCGCTTAGCTATGGTTAAAGCAGCTTAAAAGGCTGAAGAGGATAACAAGGAAGATATATGAAAATGAAGCAGCCCAGCAATAGTGTAGTGGGCAGAGCATTCACCTAATGAGCAGGCATTCCCAGTTTGAATCCCACTGCAGCACAGTCTATTTTACATGGAAAAGCACGTTATAACCAATATTTTTGTTGCAAATCCCACTAAATAACATATAAGTATGAACTGGAGAACTGCAGGAAACACACATGTGACGTGTCAGTGTCATAATGAATAAGGCACTAGTAAGCAGGTTTAAGCACAAATAAGCACTAGTAAGCATATGTAAGCACTAGTCAGCCTATTTAAGAGCGTTTGCGCAGGGGTAAGCACTGCCTACACAGATTAAGCAATGTGGAAGCTAACTGAGTATAAGAACTGTAACCGGAAGTTAGCAGTGCTTACCACCGTGCAAACACATGCAAACCTGCTTACAACCACTTCCTTAATCACTCTGCATCCAATGGCCCATGTTCTGCCCAGAAACAATATCAACAGCCTCTGCCAAGCTCAAAGCCAAGACCTTGTACACTACAGTCACAGTAGTTAACCACTAAGCCATAATAGAAGTACATAAGATTGAGGTTTCAACAAACAAATCCTCACCATAGGAAAATCAAACTGAACATGTGAAAGGAATCTATGTACAGTGTGATGTATAACCTGCTACATAACATAAATATGTGAACTGGATTACTGCAGTAAGGCCAGATGTGAGGTGTTATTGTAAGTGTTGAAGTCCCCAGGACCCCATACAGTGTATATACGCATGAATCACGGATACCAAACACATATACACCATGTAACAAATAATAAATCAATGCCAAAAGGAAAATATAATACAAATTAAATATTAAGCAATGCTAAGCATTGCATAGCTCAGCTTAGCTGGTGTAAGCAATGTGTATTCTGGCTAATTCAATCTGCCCAGAGGTATACCCCTCTAAGCAATGCCAACATTAGGTAAGCAGGTGTGCCCATAGCTTAACCTTTTCAAAACTGTCCAATCATGGGAAACTGTGGGAAATCAGGCATATTTAAACACCACAGGCACCAATAATTCCCATAACTGGTTGCAGCTCCCTACTGTAGGCAGAATGGCTGGAGTTGGGGAAGGCATTCGATTTAGAGCACAGCGCTGGGGCACCCAGGAGTCCAGATTCATGGTATGGCTACTGGTAAAACACCATGAGCAGAGACTACTGCAGGGCCAGTGCCAGGGCTCTCAGTATAAAGTGGAGGCCTGGGCAGTCTTGCCCGTGACCTCACCAGTACCACTGGTATCCGCCGGACTGGTGAGCAGGTCAGTCATCACCATGCTGACCTGAAGAGGTGCAGGGGAGATCTCTTGGAGCAATGGATCCAAGAATCAAGGCAGATGGCCAATGCCCCAGCAGTAAGTACTCACTCTACTATGTAGATAATAATTTCCTAGCATGTGTATACTATGGACAATTAATTGCTAAATATCACTGTATTTCTCTGACAGCTGCAGATGAGCGGGCTGCGAACCAGCAAGCCTATGCTGCTTGGCTGCAAAGGCTACATCGCGAGGCAGGTTAGTAATAAACTTGCATGTACTGTCATAACAAATAAATTTAACAGTTCTAGAAAGTGTTGTACCAGTATAAAAATGTATTGTGTATGGGATGTACTAAATAAGCTAAACAATATGGTAGGAAGACTGTCATATAGGTTGTGTGTACATAAAGGTGTAATATCTTGTGAATAAAAGTATAACCCCTGTAGTGCTTATGTACATTCTGCTTTCAAATGTTATTGTAGTGTTGCATTCTATAAATAGTACTGTTGTATTAAGCAGTGTTACCCACACTGCTGAATGCAGATAAAATGTGTAGGAAGTTCAGTATAACAATGTTGAAAATCCCAAGAGATCAGTCATATTGAACAACTGAGGGAGACTTAGACAGAAAACATTGGAATGCATCACCCCAATTCCCTGATAGCACTGTGTGTACTGTGATATAAACAATAATATTTTTAGCACACACAGCAGGGGTTTGAATCCCAGGAGTGGTAGTAAGTTGTATGCTTAATCATACACCACAACTGTACAGAGTTTGTGAGAATGTGCAGATAGAAAGCTGTATGCATAATTAGACCCAACAACTGTACAGAATTTGCTGGAATGTTCAGAAAGTAATCTGTATGCATAATCATAGCCATCAACTGTACAGACTGTTGCAGAATGTTCAGGTAGTAAGCTGTATACATAGTCATACCCCTCAACTGTTCTGATCTGTCCAGCATGTCCAGATAAATGGCCTAAATCTGCTGCCCGGTATCCTGTTCACCTGACAAATCAGTGCGTTGATCCAAGACATGTAGGCAGCTTTTACTGACATATAACTGATAGTTAGACCTGTACATAGTCAGAGAATGTATATGACAACAAACGTGTCATTGTAGCATCTCAACCAAAGTGAATGACAGCTAATCTCAAAATATGTCACATTAACATCTGCATCCTGTCAAGCCGTGACCAGAGTGTGTGCAATACCAGATTTTCTTCACAGCTATAACAGGTAAGAGGTGTAGACTGTGGATACAACACAGTTCACTTATATGCTTGTCTACAATTGAGGAATCTGTGAGTATGTGTAGAAATTGTCAGGTAGTGTTAACAATGATTTTCTCAACAGCTATACCAGGTAAGAGGTGTAACACAAAAGGTTAGCGAACCGCTGCAGATACCAAAAAAATGCCAATCCTTGTTGAAGTCCCAAAAAACCACTGCTCGAACAAGAGAGTTGAAAAAATAAGCACTTTAATCCACACGAATACTGGAAACACACACACGACCAATTCTTATCAGGTTGACACAGCCTTGAAACAACATACAGTTCTTCCCTGGTTAAGCGCTTTCATGGTTCAGCTTCAATGGTTTCGAAAAGCGCCACATAGTTGGCCGGGATATAGCCTTCAGTCTTCTCCCCACGTCGCACCTTTTCCTTCAGAGCTCTGGCGTACCACCACTCGTTCTCCGTAGGTTTCTCATGAAAGCGCTTAATTGACGTCTCTCTCACCCCACCATATTTGCTACAATAACCTAATTACCCACCTCAATGGGTACATGTGCACTCCAAACATTTGTTGGGACATATGTCATATTGATTTATAAATATTCACATTTGGTTCTATGCATGTGCCATGTTAAAATACTTCCATATTGGTGGCCTGTTGCCATCAATGAAACCTGAATGCTGTTGTAATGGCCACTGTTGTTCCATATATGCATGTGTTCTGCTCGCTCTGCAACTGTTGTAAATCTGGTGTCTTGGGTTAATGGGAATACCTATGCATGCTGTTATAACTAATCCTGAATTCCGTTGACTATTACTAATTGATATCTTTCTTAAAACTGCAACACCATAGATCTTATGGGAAGGCCAGTCCCAGTGGACCCACCTGTCCCACCTCAGCTGGCCATGGCACTGAGCACCAGCCTGTCTGCGGCCCAGCCTGGCACCTCCTCCTCTGTTAGCCCTGCAACACCTTTGGGTGGAACTGATGCAGGGGAAGGGGCTCAGCCCCAACCTGCGAGCAGGGACGGAGAGGTACCTGTCACCCGCCATCAGGTCCAGGCTGTGGGGCATAGCGAGCTTGACATGGAGATCCGAAACAAGCTACAACAGCTTGAGGGGCACATGGCACAATTAGAGTGTGAGCTGCCCCTCCTACCCAGCCCCCAGCACAGCCACCTTTGGGGCCATGAAGGTGCAGTGGTGACTGCCAAAGGGTGGGGACCTCATTCCCACTTTTACCATTTGGGGGCTCATGGGCTTGCAACTTCCAAACACCCCTCCCCGTCCAAGGTGTTTACACCCCACATGTGTCATATACCACCCCTGTATGCATCTTGTTTGTCTTCTATGTTAACCTACCCAATCTACCTCCCCAAATATATCTACTACCCCTCTCCAACATCCCTCTCTCACCTGAAAAAAGGGCAATTTGTTCTCCCAAAAAAATCTCGTCCCATACATAGCTTTCAATTTTGCACACGTGTCCACTGAACACATGTAATCTGGTATAACTGGCATCAGAACTTATTATTGTTGTCCTCACCCTCACCCAGGAGTTTGAGTGTCCAAATCTACCTCCAAATTCAGTGTATATGCACAGCTGTTGCTGTAGAAGAAATGGGCAGCTATGGACCTTCCCTACACCCTTCCTGCACACCCCTGGCTATTTTCCCTACTGTCTTCCCCTCTTTGTGCCCCTTTTTTCACCACTGTCCTATCGACCCCTTTTTTTTCTTTTAAAGAAAGTAGAGCAGGGGTAAGCAGGAGTAAGCACCTCTAAGCAGCAGTAAGTGGGTTTAAGCCTTTTTGCGCGGGGGTAAGCAATGTCTACACAGGTTAAGCTATTTAGAAGCTAACTGAGTGTAAGAAATTGAAACCAGAAGTTAGCAGTGCTTACCTCTGCACAAACCCATGCAAACCCGCTTACAACTGCTTTAAAGTGTCTTAAACACTCTGCATCCAATAGCCTGTGTTCTGCCCAGCAAGAAAATAAACAGCCTCTGCAAGGATCAAACCCGGTACCCTACACACCACTGTCAAACTGATTTACCACTAAGCGATGCCAGATATACATATATTTAATGTTTTCAGAAACATAACATCCAGCCCAGTCATGCAACAGTACAGAGTATGTATACCAACATCCAGATGTATGTGTGTTTGTAATATATTAATATCTAAACAGATACAACATATCTACATATGTATATGTATATATATATATATATATATATATATATATATATATATATAAATATATATATATAAATATATATTATATATAAATATATATGAACATATATACATGCAAGTGCCTAAATCGACATATATGTCTACACCTATATGTCTACATATACACAGCAAGTTACATATATGTATGCAGATATATATCTATGTAGGTATATACGGACATAGTTATATATATATATGTAAGCAGATATGGATCTAGGACTTTTGCACAAAAGTGCAAAAGCCCAAATCCATTATAACCAAACACACTTTAACGAGAGCACTTTTCACTGAAAAGTGCTTCCGTTAAAAAAAACAAAAAAAAATCTATGTTTATGCAGGGGGGCATGCCCCGTAGTATGATCTCTGGAACATGCATAGTTACGCGAAAGTGCTTTTTCGGTGAAAAGCACTTTTGTGTAAATATGCCCCATCATTTGCTGAAAAATGTTTTCGGGAATCTGTACGGATCCCATACATATATATATATATATATATATATATATATATATATATATATATATATACATATATACACGTAGGTATATATGGCCACACATCTGTAGACAGCAATGGTAGATTAACAAAACCAAATATGTGCAAATGCACCGTTAATGGGCTGATACTCCCCAAAGAATGTACGTCATGTATGAATAGGTATACCCCCCCCCACAACCAAACACGTCCACCCTGCAATACACTACCAAGTGTTACAGATGCCATAACCAGGACCTAACATGACATGGGTACAAGATGTTAACAGTACTACAACCCACCTGTATGATGTCAGGCTGGTATTGGTAACATATCATGCAGTACAGACTGGCTCCAATAGGAAATGTAAAATGTGGAAGCTATCAACATCCCCAGGATACGTATACACAGACACATATATGCAGAAACAGATATGCATATACACATATATATATATATATATATATATATATATATATATATATATATATATATATATATATATACACACACATATATAAAGATATACATGTGACTACACATACACATGCAAAGATATGCACAGTAAGATACATATGTAGAACGTGCACACAATATGGTACAGCCACTATGCCTACAGTTCACACCTGAACAACTGGAAAAAGTATGGACCATGCATACAAATTACAATCATTGCCTGCAACATATACCCACAGAGAGGTCATAGAAAAAACACCACACACAGGTTTACAGAAATGGAAAACCTTCATGTGTGCACTATTACAGTCCTATATGCCATGTCATATAGCTGTTAAGACACTGACATCCATATAAAGAGAGTATTTCAATTGTGAAACAGTTATACTAATACATTAGTCTGGAAAGGTTCACAACTGTTGCTGTCCAGGCCAAGACCTTCACATTGTACAATAGTAAAGACAGACTGGGTCAGAGGATACCAAACAATCAACAGTAAGCAATGCATGTGTATAGTTCAGCAGCCTCTATCTGCACTCTTTCCAAAATCACTAAGTGGTAAAGACTGCAGTTGACCAAATGGGATGTAACGGGCTTGACTGACACCATCACAAGCACACTGACAAACAGAACAGTCTGTATGGCAGGAGGTAGTAGGCCTGCATTAACCCAAGTTATGTGAGTAATGTAAATATAGGTGAAGTATACGGTACTGTACATTCACATACCTTAAGGCAGCTCACCTTTTATATCCCCATATTTTGTAACAGCCTAGGTCCCCTCAGACTCAATAATACAGGGCCATATACCACTGTTACATGCACTGGCCTCTGGAGTGCATAAGGGCACACATGTACTGTGTAGGTGAAGCCCACACATATATGGGCCTAGCCCCACAATATGTGTGGTGGATACAACAACAGTGGACTAAAAGCAGCAATGGCAGTATGATATAGACATAGCCCACTACAGAACAACCTGTGACAGCAAGTCATATGTGCAAAGCTTGGTATGTAGGTGGAGGACAGAGTCTGGAACACAGGTCCATATGTGGAAAACTGTTGCCATACTCTAAGTAAGTCACTGGTGTTACAGGATAGTCTGCAACATACCCTTAGCCAGGGAATTGAGGTTAGAAACATAAATGGATGTAGCCATATACTGATGGCACTCAACACACACACTGCCAGTGAAATATCTGACACAGGACCTGTGTGGTGAACAGACAAAACATGATAGGCACACCTCTGACCACCAAGAGGATAGGCCCACAGTTGAAAGCTATGCAGACAGACTGCATTCCAAGGTAAACTAATATGTACACATAAACACACACTGTAACACCAGTATTATACAAAGCATAACACAACTCTACTCACACTCTGTCTGTAGTTCTGGAACCTCCTACAAATATGTGGCTGGCTTGAGTGTGCCAGTTCCCCTGGGAGAGGAATTACTACCTGCTGTCTGTAACACTAATGCCAACACACAAGAAGGAAGCTGCATGCAGTCAGCAAGTGTAGGACACTGACTGGTGCAGAGGCCATCACCTGATCAAGTGCATCACCTGCTAATCTACCCCAAGCAGCTTGATCCATTCACTGAAGAGAGAGGGGGGGTGAGAGAGAGAGAGGGGGAGAGAGAGAGAGAGAGAGAGAGAGGGAGAGAGAGAGAGGGGGGGGGGACAGCAAGCAAAAGTGAAAGCAGAAAAAAAAATACTGGTCAGCAAACTAACAGCTGGAAATGCAGGCATTTAGGCAGCTGCCATTCATAAATACATAATTCTCACAACAGGTATGTGAAGTATATGTACATATATTAGAATGTAGTACCTGGTCCATCATAATGTGATAGATGATGTGGAATGAGTTATATGTGCCATTGGGTGTTGTTGTGATAATGTTTAACTGAACAACTGCTATGCACAGTAGTGTTTGTCTCTGTGGGTAGTGGGCCATAGCTGGTAACTGTACAGGTCAGCACTGACAGACAAGATCTACACCATCATAGTGTGTGTTGTGTAATAGGAAGTGTGTATATGATGTGGCCAATAGCTGGTTGTGGAAGTAATGCCATTATGATGGATATGTGGGAGCCATGGACCACCACTGGCAGGATACTCAGCTGAAGCTGTAATGTAGCATGCCAGAATGCCATAGGTGTGTAATAGGTTACCTGCAAACAGGTCCCACATATACCCCACTAATGTCAGGCCGTGTCCATATGTGGCACCTGTCTGAGTTGTAGCAAGGTAGAACAGTGCAGCTGTGCAGGAAGGTGTTGTGAGATTGTGGAGCTGATGTCTGAATGTACCCCACATATAGGTATGCATATGTGTACATATGTCACATATATAATATATAAGGATAAATGTATATCAGCATGCATGTCCAGAAATATACATATACCCATATGTAGACATATATATGTGCACATATATATGAATTCACATATATCTACACATATATAGATATATACCTATATGCAAGTGTCTACATATGGACAAACACACACATAAACATATATGTATGTAAAGACATGCCCCCTATATCACTACCACAGTGATGTGTGCTATGTGTGAGGCAGCAGCACAGATAGCAATACACAAAGATAGCTACACCTGGCAGTGTGTGCACCATGGATGAGTATGTCACATGTTAGTTACTTCTTAGCACCACATTGCCCCCATCTGTGAAGTATGCAATGGGAATATGGGGAAGTATGGCAGATACACATGAGGTGGTCAGGATTGGTAGATACAGAGGACAGTCTACAGAGGTGGTATGTGATACATGGTAAACACCGTGGATGGTGTGTGTGGTCGGTGATGTGGATGCCCCATGATCCCCAATATGGGTACAATGGGAACAAGGCTCCCATCAACTGCCACTCACAACAGCAGTCCACGTCCTGAAGGTGCCTGGTCTGGAGGCTGAGCATGACGAGCATGTTGGCCATGTGAATGTGTACTGGGTGCCTCAGACTGCTGTAGCACATCCCTCATGTATCTGTGGAGCCTAGCATGGAACAAGCCCTAAACCTGAGCTCATGGGACAAGAACATTTTGGTGTGTGCCCTGAGAGGGGTGGCAACATCCCCTGGGTGGTTCCACCTGATGGTATTGCTGTAACAGTATATGAGGAGGCCCCAAGTTGGCACACAAATGTGATGTGACCAAGTATCTTGGTCAGACTGGTGTGGAGAGGTGGATCAGCTGGCCAATAGAACATAGGTTTGTTATTGTGTCACTCTAATAGAACATTTGTAGCCATACCTAATGAGTTGTGTGTACAGTCTGTTGAAGCTGATATGGTGGGGGGGTGACAAAGATGTATATTACAAACTGTGGTAACCTTGCCATATGAGTTGCTCAGGCCTGTTTCCATCTTCATGTCTTTCAAGCTAGATGTCACACAGCAGGTTACCTGTGTATTCAGTGGATGAAAATGAGGTCATCATCAACCACCTGGTACAGCACTACCAGGTTCTCTTTGGTAGGACAGCCCTTGACCCGCAGGACCGGACCACCCTATGGAACGATCTAGTCCACAGGGTCAATGATGTTGGCCTGCATAACTACAGTTTTGAGCAGGTCCAGCATCATTGCAGTGACCTGCTTTGCAATGCCCATCGGCGTGCTGCTGCAGTCCGAGGGGATCACCTTGCCACAGGGGGTGTTATGCCATACATCCCCCCCTGACACATGTGGAGCAGCTCCTGCTCAGCCTCGTGGCACCTGCCCATCCGCAACACCAAACTACTGGACCCCTTCATGGAGGTTGGCATCACCCAAACACCAGCCGAGGAGCATGCAGGTAAGGACACAGGGCACATCAGTAGACCACCGTTGTGTAAATATCTGCACTGGTACAGGTAGATTATGCATATCTGACATGTCATATATATAATGTGTTGCTGCATTGTAGTGATAAACAGATGTCCAGATGTGGTAGTATTGTGAGAATTTACCATTGATGTATGGCAATACTACACCCAGCCTGTAGCAGTGCCACAGGTGTGGCCACTGACATTGCATCTCTTAACCTCTTATGTAGATCCCTTCGGGGTAACAACAAGGCAGCAGCCTGTAGCTGGTGATTATGTCTTAGTAGATGCATGCCAACACACAGGACATGTAATGGTGATGGTATATTCAATACACACATCTAACACACATACCCCGAATGCATGCTGTACATGTGCATGTATTGCTGCTGTGAAATGCACAATCTCACAGGGACGACTTTGATGGGGTGTTGAAAGGGTATGTCACACACTTGAATGACAACTAACATTCTGTCATTGCAGAATGTGCCCACAGGGAGTAACATACTGTTGGTAGACATGGCTTACAGTAGAGACATGTTCTGAACAACACCCATATACAGTGCAACACCAGTGTATATACCTGTAGGACAATGCCAACTGCTGCAGCGATACACTATGGCATAAGGGATTGCATTAATCCACATTATCAGCTGGGTCTAGGCTGCAACATGTGGTGCTCAGTGTATGGGACACTGCAAGCTGACACAAATGTGTAGCACTTATCTGTCATGCATCTGCATAAAAGTTGAGGTTTGGGGAGTTTCAGCATGACACACCAGTGCACTGCAGCAGGAATCTTAAGGATGGTAGGAATGGCTCTATCTGCATATAGTCAGGTTCAGGACCTGTGGCAGCCGTAACCCTATCCACACTGCAATAGTGATGGCATTGTGTGAACACCATGGGATGTGCACATGAGTAGACCTTACAATCATGCAGAATAGGGAGACATGTGTAGGGTAGACTGAGCATACACTGGCAATTGCAGAAGACCCATGCTGGTATACCCCTGCCATGAGCAGTGACTGCTGTAGTACACACAACAAGAGGTGTGATAAACCATCATGATAAGGGTGTACACACACATGCTCACATGGTGTGTATGCACTGTGGTCAGCAGCCACACACCTAACACAATCTGTAGACACTGTATGTGAAATTACAGGACATATGTTACATACAAGGCTTGTGTACTGCTAAGATATGCGGTGCTGTGGTCTCATGACAGATCAAGGATGTGTATGTAAAATCAATAAAGGTGTGTACACCCCCCTTAGCCATGGTATGCTCTGATGGGTGTCAGTGTAAGTATTTCTGCATTGGTAATACATGGTCTGTTGATGTTGACAGCTGTAAATAAGGCATCAGGCATTCACCAATGACAACAGTCCACATATCATCCCAGGTATGTGTTGCTGAAACACATAAGTGCTGTGGGAGGTACAGCTGACATAACTGACACATTACTACACATTCTGCAATGGGTTGTACACCTGTGAGTTGTGGTGCATAGTACATAGCAGGGTGCAGAACAGGTGCACAGCAATACTGTGTACATAGGTGCAGTGGTATCCAGGGGAAGGGGCATCCTCTACTCACAGCACATGCATCATACACACTTATACTGTTGCTAGCATGAATTGACTATAGCTGAACTGCATACTGTTCTGTACCATATGTTCTGCATGTTGGCAGATAGGTAATAGGAGGACTGTGTTAGATCATTGTGCAACCTCACCTGTATGTGTGTGTGTCTGTGTGCATCCTGGTGCTTAGTTAGTTTGCCTGCAGGGTCACTCTGGTGAAGTGGTGGGAGGTAGACACATGTATGATACATGTGTGCATTTGTGTGTGTTTGTGTGTGTGGCCATGTATGCATATGTGTGATTGTGGGGTGTTCATATGGCTGTACCCCCCTTTGGGACCATGCAGTGCATGGACATGTCAACCAATAATCCAAAAAGACCATTGGTGAAGGACATCAAACAGGTACCAAGAAAATGAAAAATAGATGTCCTAAGCCAGGAAACACACCATAAGCTCCACACAGCAGGAAAATGCACTTGTAGAATTTTGTAAAATCTTTTATTCATAGAACACCATCATATAAAATCAAGCAAACCAGGTTAAGCACTTTCTTCCCCTGTACAACTCTTAGGGGACATCCTCAGAACCAAATACACATTTCCATAGAATCAACTAGTTACGAAAACAGTATTTAGGGATCTGGTCTCCAGCAAAGCCAGCTTTGATTCCTCCAGAGCCATTATCAATAACAAGCTGATTAGCTATGATATCATAGGACTCCATAGCTAGATCTCTGTGAGAACAACCCCCTCTTTGAGTCCTCTATCTGGTCACACGCAACACCAACCACAAAGACTGGGACACAGACAAAAACACTACCCAGATATCTTTAAGAAACCGACAAGCCTACAACCATCTGAACTGCAACCAAACCCGGTAACTGGAAATGCAAGGGTGATGGGCGGGTTTACCTGCTGTGTGGAGCTTATGGTGTGTTTCCTGGCTTAGGACATCTGTTTTTTTTTTTTTTTGTTTTCATAGTACATGGACATGGGCTGCCACATTACACACCAGGTATACCTGTCATGTAAGCACAGGACTGCAAATAGTATAATATGGTCTGTAGCATGGAACAGTCATCCAGAGGAAAGGTACTCTCCAGGTACACACTTAATATTGCAGTCAGCAGAGAGGTCACCTATAACCCATGTATGCAGCTCTACAGGAGCATTGGGGTAGTAATAGTCAACACCAGGGAGTGTATCCAACTATTACAGCTGACACATGCGGGGCCAACAGAGCAGCGTATCTGACATGTACTGAGCATTACATACACATTACTCACCAGTGGGAGCTATTATGGATACAACATAGTAGCCCACACATATAAGGGGCCATGGACATCAAACAGGCCATACAGAGGGTGCATACCGAATGACAGCATTGAGGCCATGTAAATCCAATACACACAGGCCAGGCAGGTAAAGTAGGAACAGGCCTTGTGTTGTGGCTGCTTGTGTGAGCATTTAGAGGACTGTGATGTTAATGAGTGGTATCAATGTGTGTATGTTAACAAGTGTAATGCCGAATGGGGTAACACATGGCCATATATGTGGGACTGTCTATAAAACCATGGACAGGTAGATATTATGGAGTAGTGTGTGTGTGTGTGTGTGTGTGTGTGTGTGTGTGTGTGTGTGTGTGTGTGTGTGTGTGTGTGTGTGTGTGTGTCTGTACTGTTAGGCAATGCTCTACAGGTTTTAAAGTGCATTTATTGTTTTCCCCGACAGGCGGCAAGGTGGGTCAGGGTCCCTCCTGCATCCAATCTGATGTAAGTGTCCATACAGACATTGATGATGATGATGATAATACTGTTGAGGCACAGGTAAGGTTGTCAGTGGCCGACACTGTGCCAACATGTGACATCCCCCTTTTAGCCACCTCACCCCTGCACTCAGTTACAGTGCCTGTACACAACCCATCACCAGTGGCCATAGCAGATGGACAGCTGGAATTCAGTGGCAGTGCACAGGAAGGTGTGGTAACCATGCCTACTATGTCCAGTTGCAGTGGGAATAGCCAGATGTACAGCAGAATACCAAATAGGCGGATGTCCCAGAGTGCTCGTGGTAGGGCCACTGGACATCATGCCACTGGCATAGGCAACATAGCTGCAACCAGCAGAAGCATGTTTCAAGCTGTAATGGCAGTGCAGGCATGTATTGAGCATTACACCAGACAGGGCCTTAGGCTGCAGAGGGCTGCTGTTGCATCTGTAAGCGACAACCTCTGTGAACTGTCAGGTGCCATTCGTGCTTCTACCAAGCAAGCAGATAGATGGCATGATGAGATGATGGCCTTCATCGTGGTGTGTCCGTGCTTCAATGTGTGGTGGGGATGCGGCAATGCCCATGTGGACCAGTAACACTAACAGCTGGCAGTCAACATGGGTGTGCTAGGACACCAATTGGCTCCAGTAGTGGCAGTAGCAGCCCCTGCAGTGCAGGGGGTGTGCTGTCCACACCACAGCTGGTCACATACACATGGTCCTGGCCAGTCCCAGGAGGGACCTGGTACCAGCGGACAAATGTCATCAGCAGGTGAGAGTAGCACATCAATGCCTGTACCTGCACATGCCTGCAGAACCCCTGGCAGGCACAGTCCACATGTCAGTGGTCGGCGGCAGTGAACTGCACAACTTGTCAGGTATTGTCTGCAGCTGTCCATAAAAACCTGTGTAGGGCTGTGCATGCATACCCACATGCTATGCAAACACACCTAGGGCAACCTCATACCTACACACACCACATCACCTCAGCCAGCTCCCTAGAGTACACCCCTCACCCACACACATGGTGTCAAATGTATGGCCCACCCTCGGCTTCTGGCAAACCAACACTATACCCTGTGCATATGATGATACCTGTGCCTGTTGTAGGGTGTAGAGTGTGAGGCATATTTGGCAGGTAGTGTAGCCACCCAGCAATGATGACTTCTAGCTGTTAGTAACACAGCTTGGTTGTGGTCTCTAGAATGATATGCAATTGTGTTGTAGGTGTACATGTGTCATCACGAGGATGCCTTGTGCATATGATGATATCTGTGCCCCTTCCCTGTCATCCATACCATTGGTGCAAGGACAGGCTGATATGGATGTGATGCACATGGTGACTGTATATCACTGTACCACAGTCCTGCAGTGTAACATGTTGTAGGGAGTAGAGTGTGAGGCATATTTGGCAGGTAGTGTAGCCGTCCAGCAATGATGCCTTCTAGCTGTTATTAACACTGCTTGGTTGTGGTCTCTAAAATGTTATTCATGTGTGTTATGGGTGTACATGTGTCAGCACAAGGATGGTCTGCAGTCATATTGCACAACGGGGTATATCACTGTGCTGACACCATGGCAGTGACATATCTGGGGTACAGTCAAACACATTTCACAGGTTACTATACTGGTATTGCCTGTGCCACATGGACAGGTGGCCTGCTGAGGCATGTATACCCTGCAACCTGATGTAGACCCATCCACATACACACACACTATTACTTGCCAACACTGGGACTAGACTCCTACCTAGCAATGTTATGATACTGATGTGTGTGGCTTAAATTGCATAAAAACTACCTTAACTACTCTGTATCCAACACCCCTTGTTCTGCCCAGCAAAAAAATGAACAGCCCTTGCAGGTCTTGAACTCAGGACCTTTTACACTGAAATTACAACACTAAACCACTATGCCATGACCTCTGTAGAAGCAGTTATTGTTTTACCAATATAGCTGTCATTACACATATTGAGTAGTACTGAACAATTGCCTTTACTTCCTAGATTGTGTAGTCCTTGTTAGTAATATGACTGTTGCATCACATACGTTGTTTTATCATAAAAGTACACATAGCAGATACATATGGTGAGATACATGTGGGAGGGTATACACAACTGTGACATTTACACATGACAGGAATATGGTTGCATACGTACCATAGGTGAATAGATGTCTACATGTACATACACATGTATACTCATACATATGTCTGTATATACATCTGTATAGTGCTACATATATATGGCCATGTGTACATCTCTTTGTATGTACATATATATACATATCTATACATATATGTACACACATATGTACATATAGATATATGTGTATATAGCTATATATGTATGCACAGCCTATGTGTACAGATATATATATAGATATCTATAACTATATGTGCATACATATCTATTCTGATATACCTACTACTGTTGCTACATCTGTAGATATCCATACATATATGTGCATATGTATCACTATCTGTATATGTGTAGACATATATTGGTCTGTATATATATATATATATATATATATATATATATATATATATATAGGTGTGTATATGTATATCTATGTACATATAAATACCCATCTATATATGTCGATATGTATATGTGTAATCATATATATAGATATCTGGATAATTATATGTACATATATTTTCACCATATTTCCTGGATGGGTTCCTATTATGTAATCGAACTTCCAGAAGGTCGAACACTAGAAGTTCAAACCTGGAAGTTTCAAAGTTGAAAATTTCAAAGCCGCAGAAGTCTGAATTCTTTCCCAGGGAAAGAATTTGGTTGGACTTTTCTGCGGCTTTGACATTTTCTCCACTGTGGTGCAAAATTTACGGAACGGGTTATGGTAAGTGTGCGATTGTGACGGACATTGGGGTTAGGTTGCAGGTAAGGTAATTGTGCGATAGTGATGGACTTTAGGGTTAGGATGCGGGTAAGGTAAGTGTGCGATAGTGACAGACTTTAAGGTTAGGGTGCAGATAAGGTAAGTGTGCGAAAGTGACGGACTTTAGGGTTAGGGTGCCGGTAAGGTAAGTGTGTGGTAATGACAGACCTTAGAGTTAGGGTTTGGGTTAAGGTTAGTGCATAGATAGTTATGTATGTAAGGTTTAGTGCAGTCTTATAAGGTTTTTGATGTGCTTGTGTTGTGTGTGTGTTTTTCAGAACAGTGAATTTTGTTCCTCGGAAAAAATTTGCTGTTTCGATGTTTTCACATTTCGATCTTCCAAGTTCAAACATCTGGTGTTCACCCTTCTGGAAGTTCAATAATATAATAGGAACCTGTCCTGGACATGGAGTGTAGCCCTACCCCAGGCCCTATAGTCCTAACTTTGTAGTGCAAGGGGATGTCAGGTATGTATAGCAGGTATATTAGTAGACTATGTTACTGTAATTCGGATTGTCTTCACAGACATGGTGTGTGTGGAAGGTCACATCTGCTTTCCACATGTGTGTCATTGGCTACTGACAGACATCCTAAGGACATCATAGTAAAGTACTACTGCTAGCACTTAATTCCCCTGTGGACTGCAGCACAGATATTGGCCAATATATGTGGACATTCTGAAACACTCTGTACAGTCCAGAGGTATACACAGAACCCCTTAGTGCAAAACATGTGTACCATGCCTGACAATATGGATTTTAACAGCCATATAGATGGGTATAATACATAATGACTAATATACATATGCCACCATAGGTTATGCATTCATACACCCCTGTCTGTCCTGACACATAATAACCACTGGTAAAGGGGTGCCATGGCCACATACTACCCACTAGATATTTGACATACATCTGTACAGCATCCCACTGCGCTGTCTGACATACATGACTGTTAAGGGAGGCCCGTCAGCAGTACATCTGTCAAATATCTGCACATGGCATCTCAATGGGTAAGTACACTAAGCTGCTAGGCATGTAACAATGCACTGTGCAGGCTACAAGCAGACTGGCTCAACATTGGCCTACATATCCTATGGGGGAATGCACATGTACCTGCATATATAGCAGGCTCTGCAGGCATGTCACAGCACAGGGTAAGATACACCTGTGTGAAAGTGCCTAACCACAACCAATGTGAACACAGCCACAGCCACATATGGTAAGCTAGCATAATATTACAGTATATGGACTATCTGTTCAACACCATCCTCATATGTGCCACTCACAGACTAACCCTACATATACTGGGCTGCTACACAGTTTGGTCTGCTGGCTGTTTGTGGTATGGGACATGTGTGTGTATGGCCCTACAAACAAGTAAGCCAATAAGGTAACATACAGTGGAGCAGCATGTAACATTAGATAAGATGGTACCTATAACAATGACATCTACCACAGTCTGTACACAGGCTAAAGTACATATTAACAATACACACACTGTCAATGTTCACCATAGGTACACAGACCTCAGTATTGTACAAACGACCACAGAATGTCCAGGTTATGTCATCAAATATAACCCCTACTATGCATAACATGTGTAGCAGTCTGACATCTCACTGGCCTGTTATCAGATATGATGACACTAATGATGGTGTACAGCACATATGCACCTCTTCATGCATGACATATGTACAAAGGTTGACAGAGTTGTGGCTGGAAGCTGTGATACCCTCATACATTCACTGTTTTAACAGGGTTTGTTGCAGTGGTGGCTGGTGACTTCAAATCAAAGGGGGGGGCTGCAGGAGATAGCCGAATGGGTGTGGTCAGTGGGAAGGGGTGCGGACAACTAGAAAGGGGAGGAGCTATACTCAAAACCACAAAAACTAAACTTTAATTAAATATGCTGCCCTGGGTGCCAAACCCTCATTATGAGAGTCCAATCAAGACAAATTAAGTGTAAAAGAATAAAAATATTTCAATGCATTGTCTGCTTGACAGCTTACTTAATATCTAGATGGAAACAAAAAGGTTTTGAGGCATGAAAAAATAAATTACTTTTTAAATACATTACTGGAATGCCAGTCAAAATAAAGTATAAGAAAAACAAGCAGCACTCAACTCAAACCGCTTCTCCTTGCACTGCAGTTCTAATTATAATTTATATTCAGCTTTATTAAAGTACCAAGTAACATGCTGAAAGTAGAAATCTCTGTGATGCCCCCACTTGTAAAAATGTTTCTTATCCAAAAAAGACCTGCTGCCTGACAACTATCTACTTGTTTCATGGGGAAACATGATCAAAGTCAAAATTGAAAAGCAAACAAGCTCAAGCTACATTGCTTAAAGGATTACTATACAGGTTATGGACCACACATGAATGTCATTCTGTTTAGTTTACGGGTAAAGCCCTCAGAGATCACTGGAAGTCTCCAACAAGTGTAATGAGCTTCTTAAAACAATGTAATCCTGTCCTTTATTACAAATACTGTCATATGCATTTCAATACCCAACGCTCATACATTATCTAGTTAAGTATTCTCTGCATGGCAACAACAGAAAGGCTTCAATGTTGGCAATTCTTTAACAGTATGCTTATTAAAGCTTACTTGCATGTTATGATCTCAGACAAGCATGCCTGATGGTCATTAAAGCATTGCTACTTAAAACACAGAGCAACAGGCACTTTGAGTAATAAGCATAAATCAACAGTACAAAAATATGACAGAAACCAGACCATTCTGCAAAATCAAGAACAGATGAAAAGCCACTGTAGTACTTGTGTCTACCTTGGATGGGGGGATACCCTGCGCATTTACACTGCATAACTACTCCTTGCCTTGCTTGGACACATCCAGAGTCACTACATGGGGGAGTGGGGTGCAACAAGTAGGTCACAATTTGAAATGTCTCTGGCTGACTGTGATGGCCCTGACACATTTGTCATACCTCTCACCCTCAGAGCAAAGCCATACATAGAAGTGGGACAAACGCCCAAAAATAAGGTCAATTTTCAAATATTGCTTTTATAAACTTAGAAAGATAATAGAATAGTAGGTTTTGCGATAGTATGAATTTTCTGAAGGATATGAAATTTGAAACTCAAATGTCTGTCATTATTTTCTAACTTCAGTCTTTAATGATTTACCACTAATTTGCCAAAAAAACAATTTTATGAAAAATGGACCAAAAATGTGATGCAAAAATATAAAACAGCCAGACAATACAGCTGGGAACCTGTCAAAGAAAGGACAATTTTTTAAATAATAGTACTGCTAACTTGAGCAGCTGACAAAATAAAAGAATCTACATGCATTTCTGAAATAAAAGTATCTATAACTCTGATTATTACAGTTATTTCTTAATTGTAAACCCTCCATGTTTTCTTCCAAAATTGCTATTTTGCAGAGGGATTATTAGGGGAAGAGCAACATTTTGAGCCAAATTCGGGGACAGTTGAGAGGTTTGGCTATACCTAATTCTATAAAGCAATTTATTTGCATGTACCTCTCAACCTGTTAATGCAATAAATCTGGACAAGGCCAACTATATTGGGGGAACATATAAACAACACTAAAAATTGCTCTTGTATAAACTGAGACAGTTGATAGAATAACAGGTCTTACTTTAGCATGCATTTTTCTGAAGGTTATGAAGTCTGAAACTCAGTGTCATTATTTAGTGACTTAATTCCTAAATGATTTTCCAGAAAACCACAAATATGAGGAATAAACCAAAAATAAGAAGCAAAAGTCTATTAATTCTGTGAAAAATCTGGACAGTTGGGAGGTATACTTCAGCTGGGGCTGTCTGAGTTTGCTGCCCTTCCCCCTCACAAAATTATGATCAAATGGAGCCCTTCCCCCTGCAGCCATTCCAATGATCCATTACTTGGCTATTTCACTCCATTTACCATAAACAGTAATGTGCATACTGCTTTACTTCTATGATGATTTGGATTTCATTTGAAAGTTTTATTTTGCATTTTACAGCACAAACACTAAGACATCTGCTAAACAAAGCAACACAGTCTCACAATGAAAACAGGCTTAACATTAAAAACTTCTCTGCCCTTGAAACTCACATTCAATGAAACAGCATTGAAACCCACATTCAAAGAAAATACATTTTGCCAGTGGCAGATAAAGATTAACTTTGGGCTGTTTTCAAATCATAGGCCCCTTGCACATGAATCATACATGTGCTCTTTGATACACCTTCCTGATTCTACTAAATTATATTCCTTGTACAGTACAGTTGTTAGACGGCATTTTAAATTTATCGTTTTTGAACATTTTTCCAGTAAACAATGAAACAAAATGCATGCTCCAATGACAAAACTACCCAATTCAGAACATTTCCATCATAAAAGTCTACTCAACCTTCTACATTCCACCAATATCAGTAAATATGCACAATCTCTGAAGTAGTAAAAGTCATCTAAATAATTCCACATTAAAGAAATCTGTAACAACGAAGAGGTTGCTGCTAGCAAACAAATTTATATGTCACTGTTTATTCATCTACAAATAAAGTGCCTGTTGCCCTTGAGGAATAAATTGCCTATGTTGCATGTATTAAAAAAAAAATAAGCTAGTAATATCGCAATAGGAACTGTATGGCAAACTGATAGGTTCAGGTTCATAGTTACTACTCTAGGTATCTTTGCCAAAAAGGACTGCAGCATCCACCCACTTTACAACATAGTACAGTATCAGCAATGCACCTATCTACTGTGGGAGAAGAACCTACAGCCTTCTGCATCAAAAGCAAGTATACTACCTGTTGTACTATTAATGCAAGCAGATTCAGAATAAGCAGCACTAAAGTTTTGTTCCCCTGCAGCTCTCAGCTCCTTGTAAAATCTACTTGACATGCAGTTGGATCTCTGAACTTTGCAGCACAAGAAATCTGGAAAAAGCTGAAATTTATTGGGGGGTGGGACAAAAGCCCAAAAACCAGGTACACATTTTAAACATTGCTTGTATAATGTTGGAAAGTTGCTAGAATAAAATGCTGTATTACCACCATACATTTCACTGCCATGTCTTCAACCCAGGGGACCCTGTGCAAAACAGTCAGAGAAACATACCACTATGCCAAATCATCTGTTTCGTAAAAGAGAGGAAGACAAACTTAAATGGCTACCATTTAGTGAATTGAGTTCTCAGCATAGCTGTCAACCTCTTTGCACAAAACACCGGAACAAAGCCAATAATGGGGGTGATACAGCCCCCAAACATATTCAGTGAATTCAGTTCTCACTATAGCTCTCAACCTCTTAGCAAAAAGCATGTGGACAAAGCCAGTAATGGGGGGGGGATACAGCCCCCAAACATTCAATGAATACAGTTCTCACCATAGATTACTCTCAACCTTAGCACAAAATACCTGGACAAAGCCAATAATGGGGGAATACAGTCCCAAAAATAGGGACAAATTTCAAATATCCATGTTATAAACTTAGACAACTGCTAGAACAATTTTGTGTTACCATGTACTTTCTGAAGAATATGAAGTCTGAAATTCAAATGCCTGTTATTTTTTAAACATTTAACCAGGAAACTAGTCTGACTTGGAACTAAACATTTAACCAGGAAACTAGTCTGACTTGGAACAAAAGACAATTTTCAGCAAAGCAGAGAGAAATGCCAATCACATCTTTGCAAGATAGGAGAACATGCAGACACTACACAGAAGGCAACCCAGCCAAGAATCAAACCAGAAAACCTGCAGCTGTTAGGCAGCAATGCTACCAGTGCACCACTACACTACAGACTTTGCATGGAAAAATGTAGATACAGAAACCACAGATTTTATGAGGAACAGAGAAAATATGAGGCAAAAATCTGCAAATTATTTTAGAAATGGTGGTGGATAGGGACTTCAGGTCCTTACCCCCTGCATGCAAGGTACAGGGTTCAAGCCTGAGTATCTCCATCTACCACCATTTGCTCTCTCTAGCTACCAGTATATAGTAACTGGGACATTTCACATGCACACACCTCCTGAAGCAGCAACCGAACGAAGCAAGCCTTCGCTTACACACACACCTCCTGAAGCAGCGACTGAACAAAGCAAGTCTTCACTTACACACGCACCTCCTGAAGCAGCAAACGAAGCAAGCCTTCACTTACCTGCTGTATGTCCCACTGTATCATGGATAAAGCATCCAGCCAGTGACATGAATGAACCTCCTGAAGCAGCAATCCAGCCAGTGACCTGAATGAACCTCCTAAAGCAGTGACCAAGCCTGCGCAATGAATGCCTGCTCACCTGTCTCAGTCATTGGGTCTGCCTGCAGCCAAAGCAGTTCAGACCTCCTCTTCTGTGCGGTCGTCACTGCACTGATTCCTGTGTGCATTTGCAGCAATGATTGCTGGGTACCTGTCTATCTCTATCTGGACTGCTGATAAAGGCAGTCTGAGGTCTCTAAATGTGTCTGCGCAGAGGAGTCAGGACTTGTGCTTTTTTTTTTTTTTTTTTTTCTGTTTTTGTTTTTTAGTTGTAAAGATTTTTCTTTTGTTTTTTTCTAGGTGGGAGGGCTGCAGTCCGGCAGTCCGATAGCACAAGCCACCCCTGGTTTGTTACTACATATGTCCTATGAGGGATATGAAGTCAGTAACTGTCACGGCTTTCACCATCTACAGACTGCAATCCTCACACTACCTTCTGCAGTTCACAGATACATGCTCTGTGGGTAACACATGAAACCAAGGGCACAACACACTGCCCAGTTTGCAGATGGCCCTACAGATGGGGATTCCTCATAAACATAGAACTGACAATGGCAGGTATTAAAACATGTAGGACAGCCATATCCACACACACACTGTTAAACCAACATTACTCCACATGCAGTGTAGCAGCGCTTTCAGTCTGTACTCAGGTCAGGCACATCCCCCTCCTGTGTGTTGTCCTGTTTCCACAGTGTATGTTGTCAGAGGTAAATCCCCACTTCATCTGAGATGGTGTTTGCCAAACAACAGATTTAGTTCCTGCTCACAGTGAATGAAAAAGGCCAACACCAACATTATGTTCCTAGATATTGGAGTGTGTCTCCATGCAATTGGCTATGAGAATGTTACCACAGCTGTTCCTCATGCAATCAGCTAGTGGAGGGCTGTATTTCATGGAGAGGCCATCAGCTGATCATGAGCATCACTTAAAATACACATGCTTCTGCCTAAGCAAAGCAGGTGTAGGTCTCCACATCCACCAGACAGGGAGTGAGAGAGGCAGACAGAGGCAAAGACAAGTCAGGGAGGGGTGGGAGAGTAAAACCTAAGCATGTTTGTGTCACACACCTATCAGCGCATGGTATCAAACTCCTGATGACTATATAGTGCTAGCACATTTCTATGTAGTTATTGGATGCGCCACATAGATTACATGTTGTGAAGCCCTCAGAACAAACATGTGATGGTGAGTGACATCTGAAACAGGGATATGGTAGCTATATGGTAGGTGTAGTACATGTGCCTGTCCACATGTACAGGTGCCAGCGTCAACACAGCCACATTTGCAGAGGGACACACACACACATTGACACACTTGGCAGGGCCAGGAATACAACCCATCACTAGTGAGATTGCCAAAGCACATTACTGTGCAGGTATCACATGCAACACAGGCGCCATACAGAGGTGATATGGGCAAATGGTATGGGGAGGTGTCTGACATCACACAGCATGCTTCAGTATGCCAATGTGAGTTGTAGTGAGTGTGGATGTGACCATACGCATCATACAACACACACACAGGGTGCCAGTACTGACATGCATGGGTGCATTTCTGCACGGGTGTGTGGTGCCGACTGTGCCAAACAGCTATACAAGGCTAGGTGATGGGTATACCTTGGCATCAGGCCACATGATAATGGTCAGCATTGTGGCGTAGGGCTATAGTTTCTGCATTTTCCCACACAGGTGGGTATTGTATCCTGCATCCAGTCACCTGGGTGACTATTATGTGTGGCCAATGCTGTGCATCACTTGCCATGTATGTGTTCCTTAGTCCATGATATGGACATTGTCTGGGATGTGCATACCTCCCACATGCATGTACAGTGACATGTGGAACTGTACCTGGGGTGTCTGTCCCATGTTGTGCACACAGATTATCATCAGATGTGCCAGTCTTGTCCACCTGTGGCGGGAACTGGTAATGGACTGCAAGTTTACCCTGCACCTACATTGTTTGCATGCTAATGGCATTCCCTGGTGTCAGTGGCATCTGTCTATACAGGGCATGTTTTCAAGCATGGTATGTCCTTTGTGGGTCACATGTGATGGCACCACAGGTGTTGCAGGTTTCCAGTGGGGTACATGGGGAAGGTGCACCGTTTGCATGTACATGCCTATTGGACAGATGGGAAGGGTGCCATGCCCTCTGTAGCCCACTGCAATCACTCCATAGTTACTGTCAGTGGCCAATATACAGTGTACTACCCACATGTTGACTGTTGCCTAGGCGTGTGTGTGTGCGTGTGTGTGTGTGTGTGTGTGTGTGTGTGTGTGTGTGTGTGTGTGTGTGTGTGTGTGTGTGTGTGTGTGTGTATGGGACATAGGTTGGGAGTGTGCTCTGGGTAATATTGGGGTTGCTAACTGTGATTGTCTGGCCTTGATGTCACATATGGGTATGGATTTGTACCCCAGGCTCTCGGCTATTTTACATCTGTTATCCCTGTATGGTGGACATTGTGATATATACTAGGACCACCATATAAGAAATTTGCAAATTGTGATAAATATATACTAGGGCCACCATATAAGACATTTGCAAAACTAATGTTACATTGGGCCTAGGTATCACACACTCACCTCCACACAGGATACAAGTCACACACACACCTGTCATGTCTGGGCATAGAACCCCAACCTAACTAGTTTATTACACTATAGTACTATGCAGTTATAGTAATCACCACGGAGATTACTGAAGTATTTTTCCCCAAAGGTATATATCACATTGGATGACATCAGCAGGATTGGCAAAGTAGGACATTCAACTTGTAGTGAGTGTGGCTAGGCTAAAATGCATTGTTCCCTACACAGACAGTGACACACACAAAACATCCACAACCAACATGTGTGGGTATAGAACCCCTAACAGAGATCTATATCATGCTATAACATGGAGCTGTTATTGGACGCACCACATGGATTACTGAAAAGCTATTTCCCCAAAGGTGTATTTCACAATTAATGACATCAGCAGGATTGTCAAAGTAGGGCATTAGAAATTAACTGAGTGTAACTAGCCTAAAATGCATTGCTCTCTGCACAGACATTGAAACACACACAAGACATTTACAACTGATTTGTATGGGTATAGAACCCCTAACAGAGGTCTATATCACACTACAGCATGGAACTGTTATAGGACACACCACATGGATTACTGGAGAACTCTTTCCCCAAAGGTGTATTTCACAATGAATGACATCAGAAGTATTGCCAAAGTTGGGCATTTGGAATGTACTCAGTGTGGCTAGCCTAAAATGCATTGCTCCCTGCACAGACATTGAAACATACACAAAACATCCACAACTGACATGTGTGGGTATAGAATCCCTAACAGAGGTCTATATTACACTACAGCATGGAGCTGTTATGTTATGCACCACATGGACTACCAAAGAACTCTTTCCCCAAAGGTGTATTTCACAATGAATGACATCAGCAGGATTGCCAAATTAGAGCATTTGAAATATACTGTGTGTGACTAGCCTAAAATGCATTGTTCCCTACACAGACATTGAAACACACACAAAACATCCAGAACTGCCATGGGTGGGTCTAGAGCCCTACCAGATTTCTATAACATACTACAGCAGTATGCAGTAACAGGACACACTATGGGGGTTACTGGGATACAGCCTTCCCAGGGGTGTATTTCTAGGTGGATGACATCAACAGCCTTGCCACAGATGAGCATTTAAATTGTAGGGAGTTTAACTACCCTAAAAAGCATTGCTTTCTACCCATACAGACACTTGCCATGTCTGGGATTAGAACAGCTATATAACTAAGTTATCACACTACATAGTTACAGGACACACTACAGAGATTACTGGACTACATCTTCCCAGAGGTGTATTACTAGGTGGATGACATCAGCAGCCTTGCCAAAGTTGAGCATTTGAATTGTAGGGAGTGTGACTACCCTAAAATGCATTGTTTTCTACACAGACAGACACACACAAACAATTGCCACCTCTGGGAATTGAACTCCTATCTAATTATGTTATCACACTACAACAGTACAAAGTTATGGTATGCACCACGGAGATTACTGGACTATAATTCTCCCAAGGGTGTAGTTCACAGTGGATGACCTCAGCAGGCTTGTCGGGCAGTGTGTGTGCATGGGCCATAACCCATTCATCTAGAGGTTGACATGCCACATGCGGGCACACACAGGGTCATAGTTCACAGGTACATGTATACAGATGCTAGATGACTACTTCCTTGTACTGTCATGTTTCACAGCTGGCACATGTATCAATAGTCTGTAATGCTGACAGATACTGGTGGCTAGTATCTGCAGTGAGTGACATCTGAACATCATTTGCTTGGGGTCCTTTGTCTTTGTGCTGGGTGGGACAGGCCTGGATGGCTCCTTTTCACAGTCACCCTGTTCCACATATCTATATACGTCTACCTTTGGCTTATTATAGTGTGTTGTCCTTACATATATGTCTGTATTCCTATCCACTGTGTGTGCAAGGCATGCGTGGTGCATACTGACGAGTGTCTACACTAACAACTGCACGTGCCAGATATGTCTGGTCCACTGGTGTTTGCAGACATGGCCTTCGTGTGTTTAAGTGTGTGAACATGCCCAGCATGGCCTACTGTATTTAATATGTGGATCGAGTCCAGGTAGTTTGTACTGCAGTGCTGACCTTGGTGTTGTACACCGACAGGTGGCATGCTGTTTCTGCAGGGTATCCATCAAGCATTTCACATTGACTGTTCCTACATTTCTGCATAGGATGGGGGGGGGAGGCTCAGCTGACATTCTACATTTCTACACAGGAGGGGGGCACACCTGACTGTTATTACATTACTACATGGGGGGGCACACCTGTCTTATTTCTCCGTTTCTACATAGGGTTGGGGGGGCACACCTGACTGTTATTACATTATTATGTAGGGTGGGGGGCTCACCTGACTATTTCTACATTTCTAAACAGGATGGGGGGGGCACACCTGACTGTTATTACAATACTACATGGGGGGCACACCTGTCTATTTCTACAGCTCTACACAGGAGTGGGGGGGGGCTACACCTGACCATTATTACATTACTATGTAGGATGTGGGGGGCACACGTGACACTTGTACATATTTGCTATGACTGTACTGGTATGTCAGGTACTCCATTTCATTCTGTATTGTTAACTATAGGCATGCCAGTGTACTACAGATCGTGGCTTTGGTTGCCCTACATATTATTGTCTGACTTCCTACCCTTCAGAACTAACATCCCATTGCCTGCCCTGCTGTAGTCTGTCTATGTAGCATGGGGGGGAGGTTAAACATAGCCATCATTCTGGGGCCATGGCACAGGCTCTGTTTGGGTTTGTCTACACCTGTCCTGCTGGCTGAGACTGTTGTTGTGTATGTGAACTGCCCTGACTGACATGTTTGTGTCATATAGACACACATGTCATTCAGCACATTTCCAGCAGTGGGTTGTGTCACCCTTTGCAGTACTGGCTACTATGGTGATCCCAGTATGTGTTACACATGTCATGGTGCCACTATGGGTGTCTACTGTCTGCTGAGTTAACATTCAGCCTCCCAATTCCCTTGCATGCTCACATCCATACCATAGATATGGGTAATGACACATTCTACTCCATTTGGCAATTGGTAGGTTGATTGACTTACTTTAAGGGTGTGCCAGACTTGCGGATGGTGCTGGAAGGCTGCCTATGTCGGATGCACATAGTACACTCCCTATATATGGTTGAACACAGGTAGTGTCATATTTGGCATCCCTTTTGCTGTATGTTTGAATCAGAGAGGTGTCATTCCCTGGGTCCCTACTGTGTCAGTGTATGTGCTATGCACTGTCTCTTTGCCACAGCCTCGGCATACTGGGCATGCCTCTATCTGCCTACTGGGGCAGGCTCAGGTTGTTCCTCCTCTGAGTCACTCTGTGTCTGTGCAGGCCTTGGCATTGGTGGGGAGCTGTGTGGCCCTGCCCCATGCTGTTCCTGCTGCAGCTGTTTCCACAGGATCATATTGTGTAGCATGGCACATACCATAACAATTTGGGTACGTGTAGCTGGTGAGTACTGCAAGGTTCCACCTGCTGTATCAAGACACCAGAACCATGACCTGAGCATCCCAAACACATGCTCGATTATAAGTCTAGTCTGTCTGTGTGCCTCATTATGGCATTCTTGTTCAGGAGTGTGTGCATTTCTGATGGGTGTCATCAGCCACAGCTCCAGTGTGTAACCAGCATCCCCAACTAGGTGATCGTAGGGGATGTCCCCATTGGAAAATCTGTGGTACAGCTGTGTCAGATGCTATATGTGGGAATCATCATAGCTTCCAGGCCATCCAGCGCACACATTCATTATAATGTCCTGGGCATCACATACAACCTGGCAGTTGATGTAGAGGATGCCCCTGCAGTTGATGTAGGCCCTACCCTGATCACCGGGTGGTGCTTTGATGCATATGTGTGTGCAGCCTATAGCACCCACTACCTCAGGGTATTCTGCTATTTGGTGGAAGAGATGCATATTGCTGGTCAACACCTCATGGGTGTTGAGGAAATATATACGTGCTCACTGGCATGTGCTGACATGGCATCCAGGAACTGGGGGAATACTCTGGATGCTGATGCCTGTGAGAGCCCCATAATATCCCCAGTTTAGCTTTGGGAGGTACCTGTGGCTAGTATTCCTAGGCCTACTCATACCTCAGTATCCACTGGGATGAGTTTCCCTCGGTCAGTTTGCTGTGTAAGGTGTGGCCAGCACAGCTCAACAATTTGCTGTAAGAGGCCTCTGTCCACCCATAAGCACTCCATTATCTCCAGCTCGTGTAGCCCCTGGTAGGTTTCCCTGGTTCAGTACACTCTTCTCCGTCTCCTCACTGTGGGTTGTTCAGCAGCATTTACATCCTCACCAACCTCAGCCTCTTGCACATGTTGTTCTATGTTGCCTGCTATAGCTCTTATCATTTTGTAGGTCTGTTTGTTAAAATCTCCCCACTTGTATACACCGGTGGTGTAGAGTGTGGGGAAAAAACAGAGGGGAAGGTGTTTGCTTAGTTTATAGTCATGTTCTGGGCTGGGCTGGTCTGCTGCCTGTGTAATTGGCTGACTCTGATATATTTCACCTGCCAGCTAAGCTAGTTTTCCTTGATTACCTTCCTACTGCTGTTTTCCCTTCCCATTGCCTTCCTGTTTAAGCCCGTGTGCGCACCATGCAAATAGAGAGCTGAAATGTGCACACTGCTGCTATTTCCTGGTTTTACTTCTTTTTTCTTCCTGTAAAACCCGGTGTGCAGCACACACACCCACTTAGGCTTTGTAAAGAGTGCTAAGCAGGTTTAGACACACCCCCTAGCTTAGCTGTGCTAAGCTAGGAGCAAACCCGAGCCACAGAGCCTCAATCTGCTTCCAGTATGCCTGACAACCCCCATGATTTCACCTAACTCCTAGACTTGCACCAAGCTATTCCTCCTCTTACATTCTTGGGACCTGACTCATATGCTGGGGAAAACTGGGATTCACTATCCTTGCTCTCATTTGCATAGGATTGCCTGCTAATGCATAGTTACATGTCTCACACTCAGCCTCCCCTTAGCCAACCACTACTCACTGGCCAAGTTGTCTTCTGCTTGTCATTGACTTGCATGGCAGAATAGTGATTTTAGTTAGACTGCTTATTTTAGGTTTATTTTATTATTTTTCCCCCGATCCCATTTGCAACCTGCTGCCCTATGCTTAAACAGCCGAGATCAGCTAAAAAAAAAATGTTGATTTTTGTATTTTTTTTTTTGTAATGCCAATAGCCTTATACTTGGCCATTGGCATGCTTACTACGTTATAGAAATGCATTTGGTTACTAATCAAGTACATTTCTGCAGATAGTACTAGTCTTACACAGACTGTTGCATGCTTCCTGGATTGCAAAATCACCTTATTTGCATAGATTTCTCCTGCAAATGGGGTGATTTGCATACCAGGGCTTAGTCCATGCAGGATTAGTGCAGGAGCGCACGTGCACGCCCCATGCAGGCTGTTCCTGTATCGCACGGCAGACATATTGCCTGCTTGAGCTCCTGCAGCACTCTAAGCTTTTGAGAATTCAGGGGTTTGTGTTACCATAAATTGTCTGAAGGATATGAAGTCTGAAACTCAAATGACTGCCATTATTTAGAAAATTCAACCCTCACTGATTTGCCAGAAAAATCCAGAAAATTACAAATTTTATAAGAAACAGACCAAAAACATAAGGCAAAAATCTGCACAGTCTGTGAAAATCTGTACAGTTGAGAGGTAGGTTGCATAACAAGCAACCTTTACTATTATTCCTGTTAACACATTCATCATATGTAATGCTATTAACATCAATTACATGTAGTCTGTTTAACCACCTTGTTTTCAGCAGAATATGAAACCTAACAATATAACCTTGAATAACTTCTTGTGTCTCTAATATTTATGGGAATCATCTAGATCTGCAGCTATTCCGTCACATTAATATAAACGTGTTTTACAGTCAAAGCCAGTTTGCTCTACATTTTAGGATAAACAAAGGCTGAAATACCCCAAAGTGATAAATGCAACAAATCCTCCATGACCGGGTCTGATTTTTTTTAGGCTAAGACAAATTCTGCAAAACCTAGCACTCAACTCACCTGTAATTCATAATGCAAGTTGCTTGTATAACACAATGAATACAAATGCTTCATTTCTAGTTCACCACCTGAAGGAATCAAGCAGTTTTTTTATCTTAAAGAAACACAAGTCTACCAGCCTTAAAGAAGCAGAAAACAACAATTAGGTAGACTTAACTTTCACATTCAAAATGTAAAAGAATCGTTTGGCAGAAACCTACTTCAAATACCCCAGCGTCAATCAGCATCTGTCATCACGCCCTTTGCATGAGCACCTGAAATCCCTTTGCTTTTCAAGCGTTCAACAGTTAATAAGACTTACAGTACTACCAACCACTGTTATTTAGCACCACCTATCTGGCTCACATTAAGGGGCTTTTAAATAATGTGCAATCATACAATGAGTGCGAGCCAGGGAAAGCACAGCATCTTTCACCTGATTTAGAGGCAAACCTCAATAAGAAGTCAAGAGACAACTGATTTTATTTTTTCCAGACAATGCGCTGTCCAGAAAAGGCAGTCTCCATTTTCTGGGCAGTGTCCCTTAATTCAAGACAATCTGGAAGAATTCCAGACAGTTGGCAACCCTAGTTAGTTGCTAGGCTTATAATAGCCTAAAAACTAGTATTTGCCTATGAAATTAATTTACACAAAGCTTCTAGAATTCTTCCTGCCCCCCCCCCCGAAAATCCAACATGATATCTATGCATGGCCTATAAACAAGCAAATCACTCAATAATGCTTGATATATTGCATATCTATAAGACTAGTAGTAACCAAAATCAAAACTCAACAGAGCTAAGTCTATATTGCAACACAAATAAGATTTGCAGACATCACAGATATCTCTCTCACGTAACCCCCCAAATCTGGAACAAGCTCCAGCTTTTTGTCTAGTAAAGCAATTTAGTCACTACTGTTTCTAATATAATTTAGACAACTTGATAGTAAACTGCAAATTTACCCGAGGCCTAGTTACCCTATCAATAATTATGAACAGGGTTAGACAGCTGGGAATACCATTGGTACTCAGTGACTAAGGTTCAAATGACTTAACAGGTTTATTGCATTGCAGCAAACTATGAGTCTGCAAATCTTTTTACTGCTGTCTCACTCTCTCTCTCTGGGTTCAAACCAACAATTTCTTTCTTATTCAGAATAAAAGAGGACAAAAAACTGTGAAGTTTAACCAGTCATCTAAGTGAGCACCACAAGAGAAAAAAATCCTTTTTCCGATAAGCATATTGATGGAAAACATAGCCTTCTGAAGTGTGTCATCATATATTGAGACAAGAGGAATGAAGCACAATCCTTTTACCCAAGAATAAGTGAATCAGAAATGAGTATCAGTACCATTTCTCTCTCCATGGTGTGGGGATTGTGTTCACCACAAAAGACTCAAAGCTGTATTTTATACTGCGAACACAGTTAGCAAAAGAACAACCTATGACCATTGTGCTGACATGTAAACACTGAAGATAGAAAGATTTAATATACCTGCTGTAGTGACCCTCAAGATGTTTTGAGAAAAGGTAAACATATTTCACAGTTTAAAGCTACTCTTTATTACTTTTGAATCTAAATTTTGGATCTTTACAATAGTCATGAAGGTTTCTGTGATTGCAGTTCTTGTGAAATATTACGATTGCCTGCTACATTTTAAAAGCAGACTTATTTGACTCAGCAATATCAGTTAACGTAAACAGTAATATTAAATCCTGCCTATAAAATGGTAATATTACAACTTGATTTCTAAACATAATTGTGAACTTTGTTGCTGTTCAAAAATGTGGAAAGTTGTCATCCAGCAGTACAGGCCTATGCTTTTCATGGATAATACATCCAGGAAGCTGTTTCAGGAATGTACTTATGAGGTGCAACTGAAATGGCATGAATGGGTAGTAAGAGTTCGGCTGCATATCTGCATGTCAGATACTAGACTCATCAGTGACCCTTCCTGTTAAGTAGGTGAATAGGGATCTGCCTTGTGCATTTTTAGTATCACACCACCACATCATAACAGGAATCTATAAAGTGATTCATTCTCTTTTAAAATGTTGTGACACACTATAATGATAAGGAAATGAGTTGTATGGGGCTACAGTAAACAGACACACCGAACACAAGATGTAGGGAGATCAGCCAGAACTAGTTTAAAGCAGAAAATGTAGAGACCATTCTGAACTGTGGACAGGATTTGGGAGGTCATATCATATGCCATTATGCATGTGAGGCAAGGTCCTAGTATAGTTCATACCCCCCCCCCCCCAAGGGCAATGAGTGATGAGCACTCAGTCCGTTATGTGGACTGAATATATGATTCCTGGTGAACCAGAAAATATGAAGATGGTTTGCAGCTAGAAGGCTTCTGAGAAAGACAATTTTAAAAACCTTATGGATGAATGTTTGAAACGGCAAGCAATTGACATGATTGTATTTTTTCAATGTTTTAATTGTTTTGCTTTCCCTGGCTATATTTATTGAATATCTATTTGTCTTGCTTTTATCTTTTTTGATTAGCTTTCTGTCTAGTAAAGCACTTTATTGCTATTGTTTTTAATATAATTTAGATAACTTGATAAGAAACTGCAAATTTACCTGAGGCCCAGCTACCCTATCAATTATGAACAGGGTTAGATAGCTGGGAATACCATTGGTGCTACAGTGGGTAAGCTTTTTTATTGAATTGTAGCAGACTGTGAGTCTGCTAATCTTTTTACTACTGTCTCTCTTTCTCTCTGATATTTTATTAATGGGCCTTCCAAAAAAGAAATCCCCTTTGGCTTTTCCCCTAGTTTTGTATTAGTTTTGAAAGCACCTCTTAAGCCTTCAGAATTTCAATCTTTCAATTAGAGTACAGGGTAGTATTTTATAATTGCAGTTGCAGTGCTAATTGATTAATATTAGTGATGTGGTTTAATCCTCACTGCAACCTATTATTTAATAGAAGTTGCAGAGTCTAAGCCATTTAAATAATTTGAAACATACACCATGAACAAACTCACATGCTTTTTCCCTTGGTTTCCACACTCACCCATCCCTTGTTCCCCTGGTTGCTCCTTACCCTAGATGTCACAATTCACCTGGTGGACCTGTGTCTCCCTTGGATAATGTTCTAATAAGCCTTAGGAGTGCAAGATCCACAGGAGCCAAGGAGCTGCCATTCTTATTGCATTCTTCTTGCAGACAGTCTGTTGTCTTAGCTGGGAAGGCAACTAATGCAATGATTTTAGCATGTCTTCACTATCATCTGCCTGCAGAATTAATGCTGAAATGTCATGACTGACTCCTGGTCTCTACCAGAGGATACCCAAGCATTGTATTTCCTCTTGCTTTCTCCTCAGGATATGAAAGCTGGCAGAGAGCCACATCATCTTGTTGTTCCATTCGGCACTACTAGAGGTTTGAGTCCATTCCCAAACCTGGCTTGATATTACATGCTTTTCTTGCAGCAGTGAAGGGTGGTAGAATCTTATAAAACAGACACTTTCAGCAGATGTTGCATGTTTTTTTTTTTTTTTTGCAAAGGGAAGTACCAAGAGGAATGATACAGAAATATAAATCACAGGGAAACGGGATACTGCGTACATGACAAATACACATGCATGAGACTGACACCACTGACAAGTGCACCTAAGTTTGCACACCATTTAGAGCTCTGTCAGCAGATAGTAAAGGATGGGTTTCTTATAGGCACATAATATTTTTCACATCTTAGCTTGATGATAATTAAAGGGAGCAGCTACTCAATAAATAGCTTTTTAAACTCATTTTTAATCCATCCCATGTCTAACAAGGAAAAATGATCATAGAGTTACACCTTCAGAGGCACAGATACATCTAACCATACATCACAGAATGCAATGGCAATCATATATGTCAGGACTGAAAATTGAAAATGAGGATTTTAGTTGCTTTTCTCAGTGGAAAGATATCAAGGTAGCATTTTTAGATGTAGTTTGTATAACACTGAAAAAAACAGATGGGATGCAAGGAGCGCAGACTTGTTTGAAAATCTCCCATTTTTGTACTTATCTAGGTTCTTATTTATGGCACTCACACATACCATAGGGACATACCTCCCAACCTCTTAACTCAAGAAATCTGGACAAATATTAAAATAACTGGGTGACAAAGCCCCAAAAATAGAAGCAGATTTTAAATATTGCTCTTATAAACTTAAAACGTTGCTACAATAACATGTTTTATGATATGATGCATTCTCTGAAGGATATAAAGTCTGAAACTCAAATATGTGTTATTATTTAATTACTTTAATTCTTGGAGATTTGCTAGAAAACTACACATTTTATGAGGAACAGACCACATGTGGTTTCAACAATCTGGACATTCTGGGAAAAAACTAAAGAGTTGAGAGGTGGGAGTGGGGATTCCTTGAAAAATCATTTTCTTTTCTTTATTTATTTATTTGTCAGACAGGTAAATCACCTGTGAAAAAATGCTGCTTGTGTGAGTGTTCAGGGACCTGCAGTTCAATTTATTGGGTTTCACATATTCATGCACAGACTGAGAGAATCAGCACGAAGCATAACTGAAGCTTATTCCCTGCCTTTAATATTCTTTGCTGTCCTGTAGCCTAAGAATGTTCTTCTTGAACTTTTCATCATAACTGTAAGCTATGCCTTCATTTTTTAGCAACCTTATTTCCAATGAGTTTGCTGGATAATCGACTCTCCACAGAAGAGTACTTCTGCAGAGCCAAATTCAACTGTGAACTGGCTCTCTGCAGAAGTAGTTAAGGTAACTCAGTCAAAACAAACTTTAACAGTTCAGCTACCACAGTTCATTGAAACAGAATTTCAATGAAAAACATAAAGCATTTAAAATATTATTTTCTGTGGGGAAAAAGCACTCTCATGCACAACATTTGAAATTTAAAAATATGACTAATGAAATGAGGCAGACGTGCTGTATGCTGACAGCTTCATCAGATTTAGTTTTGGCTTGAGCATTAGTGTATAGTGGACCAGATCACATATGTGATATATCCATGAGACTCTCAATGAAGCTTAAGGTACTTGTATCTTAAAAAAATATACCTACATGTTACACCCCCCCCCCTTTTCAGAAGAAAATAATTTTTCCTTATCTTTGAAAGCATACCATCATAGGTTCATAGGTTAGTACTAGGCTAGCTGCCCTTGCGAGCCATTGTAAGCCTAGCCAATTATCCCTTGTGAGAATTGAACCCTGGACCTTGTGTTTCTAAGGCAAACACCTTAACCATTAGGCCACCTTCCCAACCCCATGCATCAAATAATACTCCAAAAGACAAAAATAGCCTTTTTAATAAAAGTAATTTTCTTGGATAGCATTTTTTTCCTAAATATCTCAACTTTCAAAACCATTCTTTTCATTAACTACATAGAAAAAAGTTTATTATTTAATACATAAAACACATCAGTGATTTTAAGATTAGTGCTAATTCAATACTTTTCAGTTAACTAATTTGTCCCACTTTTGATATCTTTTATAATGAACTTAAAAATTTTCAAAATGAAAGTAAAGAGCACTAGTGGAACTTTAAGCTGGTGAAATTATAATGTTTACTAAAATCCCTCTAAAGTTCATAGGTTCATAGGTTCATACTAGGCTATCTGCCCTAGGGCATTTATAAGCCTAGCCAGAATGTGTTTGGCTTTCGCCACCCATATTAAATTTATTTGGCTATGCCCTTTTTCGAGGTTAGTATACTGTGCCTCTGTCTAACAGTGACACAGAAGTGATACCCGGGGTAAACCTACGATCTCCCATCCACTCATCAAGATTCCTCTAGAAGAGAGTCAACGAGGGACTCTGCCTAACCTGGACTGGGATTTTATTCCAGAGTGAAGGGAGCCTCTGGGTTATGAATCTGTCCCTCCAGCATGTCCTATTTGTTTCAGTTGATTTTTTTGTTTGTTTGTTTTTGATTTATTTGGACACTGGATAAACATTTGAGTTTTACTTCTTTTCTATTGAAAATATTAAAAACATTCTGTACCAGTATTTCTGATCTGAAACACTTAATGAAATCTATGGCCTGCATTGCTGCTGATGATATAGTAGGGACTGCTTCATGCATATGTTTTATTGCAGATCATCTAGTTGCTCTTTTTTATATCCTCCTCTCTGGAAAAGCCTCTAGGGATGCCTTTAAGCAATCTTATCAATAATTTTGCATTTGTTAAAGGATCACCATCACAGTCTCTATATTCAGCGTTGTCACTGTGAGATTTTTAAGGATGTCTGTTGTTTTTTCTAGGTAGTTTTTCATCGGCAGTATGAATAACAAATAGCTGTCACAAGCAGTGTACAAAACTAAGGTTCATGAACGGTTAGTAAGATGTTTCTCAGGTATAGGGGTTTGGTTCCCTCAAACTTCATTTGCCTTACTGTGTGATCTTGAGCAAGTCAGTTAACTAAACAGTGCTTTAGGCAATTAGGAAATTGTGCTAGACTCGTCAGTGGTCTCCTGGACTCCATACCTGTTATCTAGCTCATTTTGCTACACTGGTAACAAAGGAGATAAAAGTAGTGGCCCGGTCTGACTTGTTAAAGAATAAAGGTTAGAGGACACATCTTTGCTTTCATAATGTTCAAAGAAATTCGCTTAAATATGAAAGGAAAAAAAAACTGTTCATATTAGATACTTCTGAAAAAATGGAGCAGATTAGCTGAATATGCTTGCATAAGCTTATACTATTTTATACTTCAGTTCTACAGCTGCATTCTCATATGGGTCTATAGTAATTTGTTTGATCAGTTTCTAGTTTTCATATTTACACACATTTCATTTTATGTTCTGAAAGTAAAGATTTTATCCCCTAAGCTTTGTTTCATTAACAAGTCTGTCTCAGCCACCATTTTAATTCCTTTGATATCAGCATTGCAGTATTGCTAAAATGTCATCTGAATTGCCTATCCATTGGACCTCCTACAATATATTACAGGGACACTGGACCATATTTTCTAAAACTGACACTAACCATATTACAAACTGCTAGTATTTAAACATCCATCCTGTGTCAGCAAGAAGATTGCTCCAATGAGTAATTACCGAAAGGAATGAAATGTTAGCTTAGGTTACGATATTATGTTTGATCAGCTTAAGTGGTTAAAGATTGCATCTTATTTTGAAAATGCATTGCCTAAAGAAACAGCAACATTTAGACAGAACAGATCATTGTAATCCCTACTTTATACAAATTTAATTATATGATTTGATATAACTGGACTATTACTTATGTAAATGTGAGGTAGCTAAAGTGGATCCATAGTCTTCCTTGTTTTAATATTTGAAAAAGCCCCTTGACATCATGAGTTTGTATGCTTTATTTGCCCATTTTATATGTTTCACTAATTCCCTTACCAAGTAGGTGTTACTTTTATTTTTTCTATTGATGATATCACTAAAAGAATAAGTGCATATGCCACCAATTAGCATTTTTATGCCATTTTGTTACTCATCACATATGAACTCACCTACAAAATGACTCCTGATGTGATGATGGCCACGTCCATCTCTGTCTCGTTTTTCATGTTCCCCTTTATGCCATTTGTCATGTTCCTCGGACTTCATGTTTTCTCTTTCATGGAGGAGTTGAAGCAGACTTCTGTCTCTTTCTTTCGGTGGAATCCTGTGCTCCCCGTGATGTTGAGTGTGTATGGGCACCTGTAAGGGTCAGTAGATTAATACTCTATTAAGCGACTTATTTTGCTGCCCTTTTTCAAACAGAGCTGTCCTCACAGATCTCACTTTCCACAACAGCTCTTGTACTGCGCATTTTTTTTGCATATTAAATAATCAGTAGTTTTACATCCTGTATGGTATGCATTTTCAGCTCTTGCAGTTTTTGACATTCATTTTTGTGATTTTCCTTTTACACTGTGTAACAGAATTCTATACTAAATAGCTTATTGAAAAACATGCCAAATGACTAAAATGTGAGTTGGTATAAAAATAACCTGCGTTTTACTTTTCTAGCAAATACACAATGTAACATGCCAAACATGGCTAAAATGTGAGTTATAAAATAACCAGAGTTTTACTTTTCAAGCAAATAATGCAAGTCAACCAGCTTTTATTCACAAAGTTCTAATTTCAGTCTTGCTGAGTCCATTAAGCCAAAATGCATATCTCCAATTTTTTGATTCAGAAAATCTGTGGCACTTTCATAGGATTAACTGAAGGATTAAGGAAATTAAAGGGTTAACTGAAGAGAACTGCCTCCTGCCAACAATAAACTGGGGATTTAGTAACAGCAGTCCTGATAGTAATGGGATAGATCCTACTGAATCTGTAGTGCAGGTATGGGATACCATCCATGCCATTCTTTCTTTATAAAATAAACCAAGATCAAACGGGAGTGTCATGCGCATAAGGAGTTGTGGGACAAAGAGGTAACATGAATGGTGTTTGTGCAAAATAGTCAAATAATGATTTTTTATACAACTGGCTATTTTTTTTTATATTTTTTTCAAGACTGTACAGCACATTGCCTTTCAAATCTGATGTTATTAAGACAATTTGATTTCCAAGTTCCTTGGTATTTGAATTTGGACATATTGGAACTTAGTCTGTTACCTTTACTCATGAGCTAAATTCAAAGGGTAAAACTGAAACTAAATTTATTCAATCATTTTGTTGTTTACAGATTACACTGAGGTCGCAGATGTGGGTGTACAGTGTGGGCATTATTTGGTGGGCTAAAGGAATGTGGACTTGACATAAGAGAGAGGTGGCTGAGGAATGTGTTGGCTGATGGAATGGTATGAAAGGAGATCACTGTTTCCAGCAGTCCAGGCAAATATAGAGTTTGGTTGTTAGTTGTTTCCTTCTCTGCAGCCACAAGGTAATATCTTGTTTTTGTTAATCTTATGTGGGGAACATCAGGATTGAATTTCACACTGTATTATTCATAGTTGGGGTCTTCCTTGGAATGGGTCAGGTAGTGTTGCAGTCTTCAGGGGTAGGGGATTAGCAGGTTGCATTAAGTTGGTTCAGGCTTTTGTGCTAGGTGATTTCTGTTGTGAAGGAGGATTTAGCTTCGAGTTACTGCAGTTCACGGGAGACAGGGTTGGCATAATTTACTGCATGCTTGATGGTGTTGACATGTCACTGACCTTGTATGACCTGGTGACAATGGGCATCTTCATGTTTTGGTGGTGCACTGTGCTTGGTTAATTTTACCTGGCTTAGTGTACTGTTTGTGGTGCATTTGGGATCATACTGGTAAAGGCCATGATGGTGGTTTAAGTGTCCCATTCTGTATAATGGGTCTGTGATGTGATGGCAAGATTGCTATAAAATGGAATTTGAAAAAAAAGATTTTATGTGGTTATTATATTCACTGGGCAGTAAAATGAGGCTGCAATCTGATGTGAGGGTATGCAGTTGCCTAGGCATGGTTTCAGGTGGCAGTGGGTTAAGTGTTTGGTTGTCTAGTTGGCTGGTAAGGATTTTAGCATTTGAGAGGGATCAGTGATTGGCTTTTAGCTGTTTAGGTAACTGAATAATTTTGTTATTTATGTGATAGGGATTTGAAAGGTGACGGTTTGGATACAGTTTGGTTAGGCAAGACTGGGTACACCGAATGATGTTTGACTTATGCTTTTAATGGTGGTTAGGTTGTGGGAAGTGTGATCAGTGAGAGGGGGAGCAGCCTGGTCAGGCTGGTGGGTGGAGAAGAGGATCAGACTTGCACTCTTCTGTTCCCGCTCTGGTGTTGGATGTTCAATTCAATAAGGTGGGAAGGAAAGTGAACATTTGTACTGCTTGATAAGTAGATAAGCAAGCAGAGGCAAGCTGCTTGTTTGGTTGGAGGTATAATTCAATAAATGGTAACTGAAGTGAGTGGTGGTATGCTGCTTCATAAGTAAGCAAGTAGAGGTATGGACGCTGCTTACTGATCAAGATGACTGGGGTCATGCTGTTGTATGTGAATGTTACATGGATGTTATTTTTACCTATATACTGTTTGGCTGAAGTTAATAAATATTGGTTAACAATCATGTTTATAGAAGTTTAGTAAATGTCATCAAATGTATTTTGGTGTGATGTGTTTATTGAAAGGACCAGGACAAATGAGGTTTGGAACAGACAAATTTGTCCTGGGACATCTTGAAGTGGGGCTAGATAAATAGAGTAGCAGGAATTAAGAGAATATGGGGAGGATAGGGTTAAATGAGAAGGAGGGATATTTGGGAGGAAATGAGGTAAGGGTAGGGATTGGCTTATAGGGTTTTAGGCAAGTGTAACTGGGGTAAGAGTCAGATTTTTGTTGTGAACTTGCTACCCTTCCCCCTCTCCTTTTTTTAGTGGGGTTTGCTGTTATTTTCAGTTTGGGTAGGGTGGAGAAGAGGGGCAGGCTTGCCCTCTTTTGTTCTTCCTCTGGTTTTGGATGTTCAGTTCAATAAGTTGAGAATGAAAGTGGGCAGTTGCGCTTCTTGATAAGTAAATAAGCAAGCGGAGATAAATTGTTTATTTGGTTGGAGGTGTAATTCAATAAATGGTAACTGACGTGAGTGGTGGTACGCTGCTTCATAAGTAAGTGAGTGAAAGCATGGATGCTGCTTACTGATCAGTATGAGCAGGGTCACGCTGTCCTATTTGAATGTTACATGGATCTTATTTTCACCTGTATCATGTTTGCTTGAAGTTAATAAATATTAGTTAACAATCATGTTTATGGAAGTTTAATAAAGGTCGTAAAATGTCATTCGGTGTGATGTATTTATTGAAGGGGACCGGGACAAACATACCAACATAGTAAAATCAACTCAACTGAACTTAAGGTATTACTGCTCCATGCCAGGAGCTTAAATAAAAAATACACTGCCTCAAAACCCTTCTCACACTCAAGAATATAGACATCTGTGCAGTTACTGACACATGGCTTAAAGCAGCAGAGAATAACCCAGCAGTTCAAGGTTTTAGTGACATCCTCACTTTTAGACCAGTACCTGCAAAGACAAGGACTAAACGTGGAGGTGTCTTGATATACATCAATAACATGCATACATTTCTATTGGTCAAACATAATGACATGCTGGAGTTCTTCCACATGTAAACCTCCATAGACAAAATCCTGTACCATATCCAGCCAGCAATAGGTCCACCTCCATGCCCCAAGAAACTCACAATGCACATTTGGTCTTACTGGAAACAATTACCATCCAACTTAGCACTCTACTCGTGGGAGACTTTAATTATCCCTCTACAAACAGGGAGTCCTTCATGGCCTCAAATCTACAGGCACAAAGATTCCTGGACTTTGTAAATGCAAGCACCCTTGACCAAATAGTGAAAATGTCTACTAGAGGCTCCAACATACTGGACCTCACACTCACAAATATGGGAGAATGCTGTACCCCCCTAAATGTCATGTCTGAGCATAAAACTGTCTCTTTCAAAATCGACTTTGTAACCCCAGTAAAAACAGTAACAGTCAGGAACTATTCCAAGATAAACTACCTTTTATTAAGTTATGGTTTGTCAAAATTCAAGGTCCTCCAAACCCAAAGAACACAGCAGCCTATACTGAATTCTTCTAAGAAATTCTGTACTACTATGTCAATGGCTGCATAAATGCTGTACCTACCAGAAGGAACTAGCCACAGAAACAAACTGCCCTGGTGGCATCCCAGATTAAACAGGATATACAATAAAAGGAAAAAATATGGAAAAAATCAGGAAGGGTAGTTCCCATAAAGATAAACACTGTCTTATCAAACTAAATAGGCAACTAAGAGGGCTAATTAAGTCAAACAAAGCCAGCTTTCATGTAAAGGCAATCCTCAATAATGCCAAGAACACTGCCTCAGTGGGCCCTAATAATAAACCATGATGCCTCCTAAACAGTCTAAAACCTTGAAGTCACTATTTAATTGCAGTCATAAAATAGGTTTCATGCCACAAGAATGTAAAGCTGTGACAGTCACCCTTCTTCATAAGGGAGGACTTTCAACAAATCTTGGAAAGTGCAGAGCCATCACTCTACCTACTCTTATTTGCAAATGTGTGGAAAGAATAATCATGGAAATTATCAACAAAGACATAGCAGACCTCCAGATGCTGGATCCATGCCTGTTTGGCTTTGTTATCGAAGGTCATGCTTACTGAACCTGATGAACTTATTTGAAAAGATCACTAAGATGAGTGGAAAGTGTTGCATACTGCCTACCTAAATCTGGCTAAAGCATTTGATACAATACCCCACCCAGGTATTGTCAACAAACTTACAAAACTAGACATAATTCCTTTGTAACACACTGGATAGCTAGCTGGCTCTCTGATCGGACCCAAGAGGTTAGGATCAGTGAAGTCACCTCCACAAAGCATCCCTCAGGACTCTGTGCTGCACCTGCTACTCTTTGGCATCTACTTTTTGGAGGTCAAAGGCAATGTCAAAGGTCTCTAGCTGACCAAGTTCACAGATGATTACAAACTGGGAGCAGTCATTGAATCCCCCTAAGATGAGAATACCTACCAAAAGGTCTAACACAGACAAACACTTGGTGCCAAAGCCATGACTTAACTCTAAATACAAAGAAATGTATTACAGTACCTTTTGGGAAGTCAGACATCTTGGTAAAATAAAACACCCCTAAAAGCTGATTCACTAGTTAGATATCTGAGAACTCAAGTATACTGTAACATTGCGTTCAAGCAACATGTTTTCAAGGTAACAAAAAACACATTTATGTTCAACTTATAAGTAAGGGCATCTACCACTGTACCACTGTACCACTGTATTCAGTCCTCATTATAACCATCATAGAGTATAATGTCCACTTGGTTGCATACACAGCATGTTCTGATAAAGTTCAAGTTTTGTATTTTGGATGAAGGCACTTAACATTTATTTGTTTATTAAAGTGATTTTGGTTTGATTTGGCATTTGTTTTTGTTTTTTTCATTATTTACTTGTGGCTTCCAATCTACTACTCTGTGCTGTATATTCAGTTGGTGATTAACTTGTTTTCATACATGCTTGTGCCTGCATTTGGTCACTTGGGTGAGTACCTAACCAAATACAGGCAACATCTGGAATGTCTACAAAGGTTCCTTATAAAAAGAACTCAGGGAATAAACACAATGTCCATTGCTGATTGCCTCAAAGCCCTGCCTCTCTACTCGGTTTCATACATCCTTCTCAGAGGTGATCTTTGCCTGGTGCTGTTGTGTTGTGTCTTTCGGCTTTTCCCAGTTAGGGGTCGCCAAAGCGGAACTCCGGTCTGCTAATGATTGGCAATAGATTTTTAAATACCGAGTTGCCAGCTCTGATGCACAACCTTCAACGAAGGTACGCCCATTCACGCATGTCTCCACGCAGAAGACACTCTAGCTGAGAATCGAACCAGACAGCGTCTTACTGTGAGGCGACAATGCTACCGCAGCACCACCACCACAGCTTGATCTTTGCCTGGTGTATGAGGCATTTTAGACCCTGTTTTCATGAAAACAGCATCTCAGCTACTAGATCAAAAGACCTAAATTTTGTTTGCGGCATAAATATGACATGTTGGAGAGACAGATAAGTTTCTAAGAGAATTCCCATTCTCTGGAATAAGTTCCCCGTCCATGTGAAGAAGAGTTCCTCTATAATCGCATTTAAGTGCAACTTGGACCAATGGATAAGTAATCAGAAATTCAAACCTGCTTTGCCCCCTATGTCTCTGATGGAGAGAGGAAGCCAGCGAATCTCCCCAATATAAATCAAATGTGTCGGTCACATTTGGGTTGTTTGGGTAGGCTTATAAGGGGCCCAGTTGTCATCAGCCTAGCATACACTTATGAATCTATGAACCAGATTCAAACATTTCATGAAGCTTTGCCTGTTTTATGCAATGGAGTATAACAGCTTATGATAGCAGCCCATACCTCTCAATTGTCCAGATTTTTACAGAATGTCCAGATTTTGGCTCATATTCTTGGTCAGTTCCTCATAAAATTTGTGGTTTTCTGACTGATCACTTGGATGATCTGAGGATTGAAGTCACTAAATAATGACATACATTTGAGTTTCCAACTTCAAATCCTTCCGAAATTGTATGTTGAAACAAACTCTGTTACTCTAGCATCTTTCTCAGTTTATAACAGCAATATTTAAAATATGTCCCTATTTTTGGGCTTTTGTCCCCCTATTTTGTCTAGGTTTGTCCAGATTTCTTGCATAAGACATAAGCTCCTAGTGGTGCTGCATCACAAAATGGAGCTGTAATGGAAACCACATCATAAAATGGAGCTGTAATGTAAGGGAGAATCACACAAAACAAGTATTTGTCACAGGCTAGAAGGTTATTACAGGAGGATATGAAATGAACTGCTAAGAAGCTTCATCTTGTCCTAGATTTAATTTCCTTAGTCATTTCAGATTTGTGTGTGTGTGTGTGTGTGTGTGTGTGTGTGTGTGTGTGTGTGTGTGTGTGTGTGTGTGTGTGTGTGTGTGTGTGTGTGTGTGTGTGTGTGCTTGTGTGTGCGTGTGCTTGTGTGTGTGTGTGTGTGTGTGTGTGTGTGTGTGTGTGTGTGTGTGTGTGTGTGTGTGTGTGTGTGTGTATGAGGATGTACATGTGGAAAGCAAAGATATACTTTACAAGTCATTGTGTGACTGCAGTGACTTGCACTGTCACCAAAGACCAGGCAGGACATACTATATTTCATGTGAATTAAGGGACAAACACACTAAACAAATCCATAAAATTGTTTGCTAAGGCAAGTGAAATCAGGCACAAGTATCAGCCGGTAACAAACAGTTTAATAAAGCACTTTTCATCTGTACGTTGTACAGACTTCTTCAGACAAAATACTCAACATAGAAAACCCTTTAAATAATTAAAAGCAGTTATTCTAAACCAATCATATGCAGTAATTAATTAGTGAAACACATTTAAAACCATATTGACTACTCATTTCCATAAAAAATATATACACAAAGATGACTCAAGACTACAAACTTTACAAGCTCTTCAGAATAATGTTGATGGCTGAGGTTACAAAAAACCTTAGATTTTACATATCCTTAAGACTTTTAACATTGTAAATTGATAAACACAACGAAAAATGACGTCTTAAATAACACAAGAACATAAGTAAGGCACAGGCACAAGCGTATGCACTGCCTTACATAAAACTCAAAATGAGTTTCAAATAGTAAACCTTTAGGCATGACTACTTATCTAAAATTATGATCTAAAATTACAATAGTAATCAAAACTTAATCAAAAATTGAATAACTAAAACCAATCTACCAGTGACAAACAGGAAAGCTAACCAGTAACATTCAGCTTTTACCTTTTCAAACTCTGCAATTTCAAAATACTGCTAATCGAACACGACTCATTTAAGCCGGGGAATATGCAAGCTTTATTTGCCAACTTAATTCTAGTTCCTCCAGTAGTAATGGCATAGGTGCCCCCCTTTTATTAGTAGTCACCTGGTCTAATACTAAAAATCTAAAACTATGATTCGTGTATTTGGATAAATGCTTAGCGAGTGCATTATCCGGTTTATTTCTACTTATCACGTATTGATGCTCTTGTGTTATTTAAGACATCATTTTTCATTGTGTTTATCAATTTACAATGTTAAAAGTCTTAAGGATATGTAAAATCTAAGGTTTTTTGTAACCTAAGCCATCAACATTATTCTGAAGAGCTTGTAGTTTGTAGTCTTATGAGTCATCTTTGTGTATATATTTTTTATGGAAATGAGTAGTCAATATGGTTTTAAATGTTTCACTAATTAATTACTGCATATGATTGGTTTAGAATAACTGCTTTTAATTATTTTAAGGGTTTTCTATGTTGAGTATTTTGTCTGAAGAAGTCTGTACAACGTGCAGATGAAAAGCGCTTTATTAAACTGTTTGTTACCGGCTGATACTTGTGCCTGATTTCACTTGCCTTAGCAACCTATTTTTTGGATACTATATTTCATGTTTTGTAAGGAAGTAAGAGGTTTTATCATTTGAAGTGACTTCTTAAACTCATAAGGCACATACAGATGTAGTAACCTGATTTTAAGGTTATGTTTTCAGGATTACTATACAAATGTAACACAATTTCTTAACTATAGGCTTTACCTACTGTTACAGAGTCAATGGGCAATTTTTGCTTTATGGTGCTTACGTACAGAGGCTTTGCCACATGAAGTAAAATATGCAGAATGCTAACAGACTAGCTGAAATTTATTTATTTATTTATTTTTATTTTATATTTGTTTACCGGGATAGTCTGACTGGATACATATCCTTTTTCAGCGGAGGCCTGGGGAGAAAAGCTCCACATAGACAAACTTACATAGATTACACAGAAGTTAGCAAACAATTATAAAAACAAAGTGATTATATACAATTGGTTATTAGTGCCCCCTAGTATGGACTCAAAATTCTCATGGACAGACAATTAAAAGTAAGAGACATCAGATTGGAAGCAGAGCTTGGTGATGTAGTTACAAGTTATGATAATTGCAGAAAATGCTTTTAGTTTATAACTTCATCAGGGTTGGTACATGAGCATAGCCAATTCACTTTGAGATACCTTTGAGGTTTTTTTGAAGAGACCTTTGGAGGATTGTAGGGTTATATAGTTTGGCAATGAATTCCAGGTTTTGCCAATGAAGTTGGCAAACAGGGATTCACCAGCAGAGTTTTTAGCTTTGTGGGTTTGAACCAGTAGTTTATCAGGTGACCGTAGGGATCTTAGGTTGCTATATGGCTTAATAATATTTTTTAAGTGAGGGGGTATCATAGGTTCATAGGTAAGGTTCATAGGTAACTACTAAGCTAACTGTCCTTGCGAGCCATTTTAAGCCTAGCCAATTATCCCTTGTGAGACTCAAACCCTGCACCTTGTGTTTGTAAGGCAAACACCTTAACCATTAGGCCACCCTCCCATCCCCCTATCCTCAGGGTGGTACAAAATTTTGCGCGCTATTAAGAGTTGATTGAATTGAATTAAGCTGGGCAGTTCTAGCCACTCTAGTTGTTTAAGGTTCTGGCAGTGGTGGGTTCTATAAGTGGAGCCAGTGACAAATCTGGCAATATGATTGTAGCTATGGGACAGCTCTTACCTAATTTGGATTTGTTGAGGTTTGAGAGTACAGGCAAGGCATATAAAAGAGTAGAGAGTAGGTGTGATCGGGCTATAGCAGTTCTAGCCAATGGGGTTAAAAATGTCTTGTTTCTATACAGTGATTCAAGCTTCTTATTGATGGTTTGTATGGTTTTGTTGACCTATAGGTCAAATTTGAGATTATTGTCTATGATAACCCCTAGCAGTTTGGTGTGATTATCTGGGGAAATAGTGGTACCATTGTTAGATGTGACAGAGAAGGAAAGTGTGGTGGATCTACCAGTGGGAGAGAAGAGTAGAAGTTTAGTTTTATTGGGGTTCAGAAGTAGGCGTTGGTTGGTGAGCAAGTTCTCAATAGTGTTAAATGTATTTTGGGTTACGATTTGCAAGTCGGATGGGGAGGTGGCTGAGCAGATGAGAGTGGAATAATCTGTGTATTGAATGCAGGAGGCTTTAGGGATAGCAGTGTGGAGATTGTTGATAAAAATAGAGAAGAGTAGTGGACCTAGTATGGAGCCTTGAGGGACTCCAAGTGTGAGAGGTAACTGGCTGGAGAGTTTGCCCTGCCATAGTACTGCCTGCTGTCTACCAGTCAGGTAGGACTCGAACCACTGGATAGCGGGCTTGTTGAGGGAAATAGATTTTAGTGAAAGAATGAGAAGTTCATGGTTGATCATGTCAAAGGCTTTTAATAGGTCAAGAAAGAGGGCAGAGGTTAGCCTATTGTCATTCCTGTTTTGGTTTATGGCAGTAGTAAAGGAAAGGAGGGCTGAGGTGGTGCTGTGGTATGGCCTGAAACCATGCTGGAAGTCAGATAGTAAGTTATTCTGTGAAAGGTATTGCATTAGTTGCTTGTGTACACATTTCTCCATTATTTTGGCTAGTGAGAAAAGAATGGCAATGGGTCTATAGTTGGATATGTCTGAGAAGCTGCCACCTTTATGAGGTGGGATGACATCAGATATTTTCCAGAGGGAGGGGATAGCATTTTCAGATAAGGTTCTGTTGATGAGGATAGATATTGGATATGCAATGGCATCTGCAGCTATTTGTAGGTACTCTGCAGGGAGGAGGTCAGCAGTGAGTGTGGTTTTAGTTTTTTTTTAGAAGTTTTTGATAAAACTAGTGGGGATTGATTGGAAGCTAAATTCCGGGTGATTATTAGGTAGACTAGGCATGTGGTTTAAGTTAGAGGGGGTTAGTTGATTTGCTAGGGTTTGGATTGCTTCAATGAAAAAGTTATTAAAGGTGCTAGCTATGGTCTCTGGTGAACTATGGATGTAGTTAGCCGGGGTTGGGGTGGTGGAGTGACCTGGACAAAGTAGTTGATTTATACCTGCCAAGAACTTTTGAGGGTTGTTGTGGTGTTTTTGTAGGAGATTTTGGTAGAATATTTTTTTATCCAGTAAAATAGATTTTCTTGTATCATTCCTGAGTTGACGATATTTTAGATGGTCAAGTGGGGCTTTGGTTGTTCTCCAGCTGGCCCAGGCTCTGTTTCTAGTTTTGATTTTAGCTTCGGTATCTTTTGTGAGCCATGGTGCTGTATTTGATCTAGCTTTTATTATACGTGCTGGAGCATGGGAATCAAGAATACTTAGGAATTTAGTGTTAAAGTGATCTATGGCCTCCTCTAATGTTAGATTTTTTTAGTTTTGACCAGTCAACTGCTTTTAATTCATTTTGGAATATAGCAGCATCAAAGTTATTCCTGTTTCTAAATGTCTTATATTTGGGCTGGTGAGGGTTTCTTGCCTTATGTTTTATGATATAGGTTAGACAATGGTTGTTGAGGTCATTAGGGAGAGTACCAGTTGTGTATAGTTGAGGTTGGTTATTAACTAGGATCCAGTCCAGGATACTTTCCTTGTTGGTTGGTTTGTTTATCCTAGTGGGAGAGGTTATGGTCTGTTTAAACCCAGATAAGTTTATATGAGTGAGGGGGGGGGGTCGGAGAAGCAGGGGTGCCACTCAGTGTTAAAATCACCATGAACTATGGTTTCTTGGGGATAGGTAGTGGATAACCAGTAAAGGAGATCTGCTAGGGTATTTAGGTTGTTGCCTGGTAGAATGTATGCACAGATGATGTTCAAGTGTTTGTTTTGGTTAATCTGTAGCTTGGTTATGAGGAGTTCCGCGTTATTGAATTGGAGAGGTTGAATGGTGTTTCTATTAACGGTTAGAGTATTTTTGTAAAGGACTGCTATCCCACCTCCTTTCCTTGTAGCACGGTCTAATCAGTGAATATTGTATCCTGGAGGTAGTATCTCATTGTCAGTAGTACTGGGTTTTAGCCAGGTTTCTGTAAGACACATAATGTCTGGGGAGTGGGCTGCTAGGAGGGCATGTAGGTTGGGAATCTTATTGTTAATACTTCTAATATTTAGGTAAAATGATAGGTGGGAACTAGTGGGAGTATTCATGGGTAGCTTGACTGTGGGGGTTGTGGTAGGGGAGTGGAGGTTATTGGGTGTGGGTGGACCAGGGTTGAGATGAATGTCTCCATGTGTTATAAGGTTATAGTGACAGGATATTTTGAGCTTTAGGAGTTTGTTTATAAGCTTTATATTGTCTTTGTCTTTAGGATTATGTTTTGTGGCTGTACAGGGGTGGTATTTTATAGATGGTGGCATATTCAGTGTGCTGGGGAATGTAAAGTGTTTGGTGTTATGTGTGAAGCTGTGAGTGTCTGTTGGACCATTTGGGTAGTGAATACCATGGTCAAGTGTTTGTTCATAGGCAGTAAGATAGTAAAATAGAAATAGTATAGGCATTTGGGTAATTAGTGTTTTTTGCTTGTTTGCATTTTGATAGGGAGCGGGCCAAATTTGATGCCTGACTGAGCTAACAGGGTGTGCAAGAATGACAGAGAAGGAAATGGGTTAAGGGGGCAGGGTTGCTCAATGATGTGTGAGGTGCTGATTGGTACTTAGCAGGAGGGGAGTGGCAAAGTCTGGTTTAAATTTAGCACTAGTGGGGGTGGGTGGAATTTGGGGACAGGGAGGGGAGCGGAGCAGGGCTAACACTGACTCAGAGTTACCTTGGGCTTTTGGTTTGGTTTGTATGATTGTATGTAAGCAATGTTTTTGGCTGCACTTTAATTTGTTTTATTCTTTTTAAATTTTACACCAATTTTCAGGCTAATTTTAATTGTATCCTAGGGGTAAACTAGCAAATGTAGTCAATAAGGAGGGAGCAAAATTACTTTACCAAATTAAAAAGTAAATGCTTGGGACTGGAACACTGTGTGAGTGTAAGGCTGATTCAAAGTAGTATGGCCCAATCTAATGGCAATTGGCTAGATCCCTTCACTGTTGTTATGTATACTCCATTAAGCCTCAGCAGTTTACAAAAACTAAATTGTAGTTCACCTATTATAAATGAAAAGCTGGAGGGAGTCAGGTTCTTGCTTCCCAGAGGTTTTACTTAGTTAAGATAGCCAGTTTCAGTGGAGAAGGTAGAAATTGCGTTGTGCAGTGAAACCCAGGTGGGGGGGTCACTCAGGAAAGAAACCCATGCAAATTGAAAAATAAAGGTAAATAAGGCAGAATTAGTGCAAAGGTTACAAGAATGTGATGTGGACAGCATGCAAGGAGAGTAAAATTAATTATATTGCATACATTATAATTAAAATTGATTATAGTGCATGCAGTATCAGCTCTGTAAAATTGATTCATCAGGATCCTACTCATGTCTTTATCCCTCTACCCACAAATATTCAGGCATAGCGCTCCAATCAAAACCAGTAACCACACCCAAACTGCAAAGAGTGAACTACGACTGGGTTGAAAACACACCATTCATTTATTCAAACATAAAAGCATGTGAGATTTAACTCTTTCATCCCTCAATGGGGACTTCGTCAGAATCATCTGTAAATAAACATTGGTAAAACAAGTGAAGTGTGATAGCAGCTTTGATTAAATGCTGTGACACCCCCAGAGCTTAATGGAATTATTTTGCTTTAGTCTATTTTAAGGTTAAGGGGTGCCAAACTGTACCAGTTAATTTTACCAAATGTTTTCTAATATGATTTTTGTATTGCTATGTTTTAATAACATTTATTTACAGATGATTGTGGAATTCCTTTATGGATTTAACTGTTTAAATTGTTAAAATATTATTCTAAGGTATTACTACATAGCAGTATATTTTTGAGCATCTGTTTCTTTAAGAAGAATGATGATGAGCTGGTGTTTAAGGATGTTTTTAGGGATGATATTCTGAGGAAGTCCCCAATAAGGGATGAAAGCATTAAATCTTACATGTTTTATGTGCAATCTGGTCATTGTCCACTCCTTGTACTTCGTCTTTATCCCTCAAAGTTACAAGAGATGGCAAGACATGCTGAGGTTTTCTTATCTGTCATTTGTTTCTAAAACCTCTTTAATAGTGATAGAAGCTTTACTTTACTTTATTTTTATTTTTTATTTGTTTATCGTGACAGTACAATGATCACAACTGATCTTTTGCAGGTACTGCCTGGTTTAAGTAGTTCACAATGAAGAAAAAAGAAGAATACAGAGACAATAAGCTACACATATGAAACACATAACAGAAAGTAACAATATACAGTACAACTAAAACTGTACAGTAAAAATTAAGAAATGTAATAACAATTATGAAAGAAATGCACATTTTATAATTTTATATGTTTACATTTCAGGTTTACATTGTGGTGAAAATGCTGCTATCCTGTTCGGTTTACCTTTATAACCGTGATTTGCAGAAGGGTGAACTGCACATACCCGAAAGGCAGTCTGCAAGATATACAAATGCCAAATGTAAAAAGGTGCTAATGTGCAATGAGTAATGGGAGGTTGGGAGGGTGGCGTAATGGTTAAGGTGTTTGCCTTGCAAGCACAAGGTGCAGGATTTGAGTCTCACAAGGGATAATTGGCTAGGCCTAAAGTGACTCACAAGGGCAGTTAGCTTAGTACTAATCTATGAACCTATGAGCAAATGCACAGTGAGATTCGTTCATTGCACATTTGACATTCAGGGGCAGATTGCACTATAGTGGGGATTGGTAAATGGTTCCTTTCCCCACTGTAGTGCAATCTCAGAGTTAGAATAATAAAGTGGGGGGCGCAGCACTTTGTTTTTTTTCTTCAATTTTCATGTTCAAACAACAGCAAATCTGCTGTTCAATTTGCTGTTTTACGAACATGTAGGTGTGCGACATTGTTAGTTTTGTGGATTAGAGTCACTCATATGAGCACTCGCCCTTCTGCAAATCGCAGTTATAAAGGTAAACCATCCAGTTCATCTGCCTCGTGATCACTCAACACTGTTTCAGAATGTCTTAAGAAAGTCAAAGCTGATTGTGAAGCTGGTGTTGATGGACAAAATTTGTATTTTTATCACCCATGATGTTCTGATTCCATTATCTATTTTTTTATTCAATGTGTTCTTCAAAAGTTGATTTGATATTGGAAACTGCAAAACATCCACCCAAATGATCAATGACAGTAATTTGCCGGATCCTGACAACTACTGACCCACAAGTCTGACTTGCCTGTTAGACAGAATATTTGAGATAGTCTTGTTAAAACTAAGGGGGGAATTTAATAAAGCCTATATGATTTTATTTACCATGTAGGCATTGTGCCAATCTGCTTACATGAAAGTAAGCAGGTGTGCGATCCAGTAAGCACTGCTGAGCAGCATGCATGAGCACGCCAACACAGGAAGTTCCATGGCATACAAATCACCTCATAAAGAGGTGAAGCTCATGCAAATGAGGCAAGTAGAGTGATCCAGCAAGCAGAAAGGCAGCCCTGAAGAGCCTATGTCAGTGTACATAGTGTACACATACAAATTCTGTGTACAGGAATGTAGACAGCCAAAAGGAAGCTGTAAAAATGCAGATAGATTGACATAAATGACACAGCACACACAGAAATGAGAGAAACTACACTCTGTGTGTCAAAAAAGTTACAGGAAAATATGTTAATAAAATATATTTTTTTAATAATCTGGGCATGTTTGCTCAGTGGCCTGCAGTGTGCAAACATGCCTTATAAGAAAAACAATTTAAAAAAAAAGTGGAAAAGCAAATTGATATTATGATATAGAAATGTATTACTGGACCCTGTGTGGAGCATCTACAATGCACTGGTGCTGTAGCTAATGTGGTAGGGCTTGGAAGTGTGTAATTTCCATGTTGTGAGCATGGATCTGTATGCAAATGAGGTGGAGTGACTGAAAAGCAAAGTGAGGTTCTTGTGTCTGCATATTCCCTCTGTGTAGGTAGAGAACCACATCTGTGTCCACAGAGGATGTAGCTGACATCAGGAGAGGGTGTGTTGCAAACCTGCTAAGCTGATTGTAGCTTAGCTGCACCTATTTGCACAGCACGCCACTGGGCTGCGAGTGGAAAGTTTCAGGGGTGTGTTCACTGATTTCTAAGCTATGCTTACCTACAGGGCATGTGTTTCCACGTGTTTGCACAGAGTGCCAATATGGTGAACCTGGAAAGTTAGGGGGTCACATAGTCAGCACCTACAGCAGAGCACTATAAAGTATGCATACACCCTACATTCTGACTTTTCCACCATACTCTGCACCATTAGAGTACCGACTTGGGAATTTTAACTTAAAGAATGCTAGGGGCAGCTGCGGGTCTGCTACATCTGTATGTGCTAGATGCTGAAGTCAATGCTGCTGTTGGTGCAGCTGACAATAGGCCTAGACAGAGAAGGAAAAGAGTGTTCAGGCCCAGGGTAACTTTCCAGGAGCTACATGAGCTGGAGGTTGTAGACAACTGCATGGTGAACAATGTCATATACAAAAACTCCCTGAGCTCTGCTGCCTCAACTCAAACCCAGAGCCAACAGAAGGGAACCTATCCCAGTGGAAACAAAGGTATGCGTAGCCCTTAGGATTATAGCCACAGGTACCTTCCAAAGACTGATTGGGGACATGATGTGGGTCTCACAGGCATCAGCATCCAAGGTACTCCATCAGTTCCTGGATTCCATGCTACCACATGCCAGTGAACACATTTATTTTCCTCTCAACCCTGAGGGGAGGGCCAGTACAATGCAGCACTTCTCCCATGTAACACACTACTCTGAAGTACTGGGTGCCATAGATTGCACTCATGTAAACATCAAGGAACCACCCAGTGAGGTGGGTAGAATCTACGTCAACCACATGGGGTATCACTCCATCAACTGCCAAGTCATGTGCAATGCCCAGGGCATTATCATGAATGTGTGTGCTGGCAACTCTGGCAGTTATTATCACTCGCATATCTGGCACTCATCACAGCTGTACCAGATGTTTGCTAGGGAGGACATCCCACATGGCCATTTACTGGGGGATGCTGGCTATGCCCTGGAATGGTGGATGATGACACCCATCAAAAATGTACACACACCCATGGAAGAATGCCATAATGAGGCACATGCACAAACTAAGAACATCACATAGCATGTGTTTGGGTTGCTGAAGTCACAGTTCTGGTACCTCAGTATATCTGGTGGAGCCCTGCAGTACTCTCCAGCCACATGTGCACATATGTTCACAGTATGTGCTATGCTACACAATATGATCCTGTGGAAGCAACTGCAGAAGAATCAACAAAGGAAAGGGCTACACAGCCCCCACCAGTGCCTATATCACCACAGCCAGAATCACAAGAGGACTCAAGAGGAGGAGCCACCTGATGATGTCCCTGTAGGCAGACGTAGATGTGCCCAGTGCATCCTGGCATTGGCTAAAAGACAATGCATAACACATTCACTGACAATACTTCTACTTGAATACATACAGTAAACCTCACAAACTGTACCTATCCATGTATTGGTTGTGTACTGCTTGCATAATACAGAGTCAGCCCTGAACTACAGCTCTCTCAACTACTGCATTTGCAAGGTAAGTCTCTAATTTGCACACTAATTGTATGGATCACTATAATATATCATATGTTTCGATCTGTTGCTGTTATGCAAGGAAATATAGTGGGCTAATTGAACAGATGTGACATCCACATGAGACTAGAGACACCCAATCCATTAGTATCTAATAATATTCACTAGGCCTCATGGTTGGAATATTCACTACATCAGTCAAGGAAGATGTTACACAGTGGGTACATATGATATTTGAATTACTGTATATCCCAGCAGATCATGTGCTGTTGTTCCACCACCCCAACACAGTAGTGTACCTATACAACAGAACAGATATAACAGAAAATCACCTATGGTATATCAGTGGACCAGGCAATCTCAGGACTGTAACATAGATATTGCTCATACCATTGTATGTCTCTCCTCATGCAGGATAATGTACATATTTATGAAACTGATTGTGTGATGAATGACTCCTCTTTGTCTGGTGAACCTGAGTGGCTCTGTGGACTAGGGAGGCTAGCATGAGTGATGGTGCTGATGGTTCTAATCTGGAATAACCCACATCTTTTGCATGTGAGGTAGTACTAGGCTAGTGTTTTCAGACTGTCATACCTCTTAGTGCAAGAAATCTGGACAAAGCCAGTAAGATTGGAGGGAGAAAGGACCAGACATTGGGACAGATTTCAAATATTGTCCCCATAAACCTAGAAAGTCACTGGAAGTAAAGGTGTTGCATTATTACATATGTTTTGAAGGATATAATTTCTGAAACACAAATGTTTGTCTGTAAGTAGCATAATGTAGTAATGTCAATATTCAATAATTCAATAGAAAACCACAAATGTGTGAGGAACAGACAAAACATATGAGGCAAAAGTTTGGACATTCTGTAGAAATCAGGACACTTGAGTCAGTCTGTTGGTAGTGTAACATTACCAACCTCAGTCATAGATTAAGTACAGTACACAGCTGGTGAATGCTGTGGACAGTTTGAATGAAGTGCAGTACTGCATAAAAAGGAATGGATGTTAATGTCTCTAACATAAAAAATCCTGGATTGGAGTACAGGTAGGTGTGGACTGGTCACCTTACAAGTATTGACAGTCCCACTGGGCATGCCATACACTTAGTTAAAATGAGTTCAATCCTGTTGCCCCTTCATCAAAATGACCTGTTATATATAAATGTCTATACATACAGATTTTATTTTATTTATTTTACATTTGTTTACCTAGAAAGTCCGACTGGACACGTCGTTTTTCATGGGAGGCCTGGGGAGAAAAGCTTCACACTGAAACATACAGAAATACAATATATAAGTAGAATATATAGGGCACAGAAGTTAAAATACTATCTAGATTCAGTTTAAACAAGCAGTTATACATACAGACTAGTTAAAGAATATCAGAGTTTAGCTAATACACAGTAATTCTTAACCTAATCGATTGTATCAGAAGATTAACAATAAGTAGACACACATTGCATCATTAAACCTTTCTGTATAAGAAACTAGAGAGACCAATATGACAACTGCACAAATTCTGAACACATTTTACTAAGAAATTAAATTGTCAAGTCTTAATATGCCATCAGCTCTACAATGTTACAATACTATGGAGTGTTGTTTGCAGAGAGACATACTCAACAGAATAGAAAGAGGGAATGGATTTGTCAGTAAGTGAAACAAAGTAGTAACATAGTCAGAGGGAGAGGTTAGACTGGTGCAGAGCAAGGACACAGCTATTTATTGAATAAGTGGCTTTTTAGTATTGTTTTAAACTGGGCTAGTGATGCAACCATTGTAATGTTTTCTGGTAATGCATTCCAGATTTTGAGAAGAGGGAATCTCCAGCTTGGTTTTTGGTTATATTGATTTTTTTATGCAATGTTTGTTAGGGGACCATGGGGTTTTGTTAGTGGCATATGGTTGAAGAAATACTTATAGGGTAGGTGTTTCATAGAGTCATTTTTGGGTCATAGTTAACTGGATGTAGTAAAGGAGATGGGGGTGCTCTAGCCAGTTGAGTTGTTTGAGTGCTATACAATGGTGAGCTCTAGCTGGTAGGTTTGTAGCATATCTGACAATTGTATTATAACAAGATTCAAGTTTTGCTAGCTCAGATTTTTTTTAGATTTGTGAGTATAGGAGCTGCATACAGCAGTGTGGAGATTAACTGAGACTGGGCAATGGTGGTTTTAATATTTTTAGTGAAGTAGTGTTTGTTCCTAAACAATGTTTCAAGTTTTTTGTGGACTTTTTTTACTGTTTGCGAAATATGAAGATCAAATTTTAAGTTGCAATCATTTTTGACTCCTACGAGTTTGTTGTGTGGTGATGAGGACACGATGGTGTTAGTTAATGATACAATGTCGAAAGTGTTAGTGGGTGGGGCTGATTTAGTGGGTTGGAAAATCATAAGGTTTAAAATTAATTGAGAGTTTGTAAGGCAGGTCTTAAATGCCAGAAAGGATTGCTGTGTTAGTTTCTGAAGTTTTTGAATAGAGGAAGCAGCAGATATCACTGTTGAATCATCTGCATATTGACTGAGGGAAGCTTGTGGGGTTGAGGTGTTGAGGTTATTTGTAAATATCGAAAATAGTAGTGGGACTCAGACTGAGCCTTGAGGGATACCTATAGTCACTGGTAGAAGGGGTGATAAAGTCTGTTGCCAAGAAACTGCTTGCTGGCATCCAGTAAGGTAATCCTGGAACCAGGTGTGGGTAGACTGGCAGAACTTAGTTCAGAGAGAACATTCAGCAGTTTACTATAAGAAACCATATCAAAGGCTTTTGATAGCTCCAGGAAGATGGAGGATACATAATTACTGTTGCTCCTATGATAGTTGACAGTATTGGTAAATGACATTAGAGAGGTTGATGTACTATGGTATGATTGAAAGTCATGCTAAGTGTTGGTTAGAAGTCTTTTAGTATGTAGGTAATTAGTAACTTGCACAAGAATGACCCTCTCCAGTATTTTAGACAGTGGTGAGAATAGTGCAATCAGGCAGTTGTTGGAAAGATCTCTTGATGAACCACCTTTATGTAAGGGTATTACATAACAGGTTTTCGAGATGGGAGGGACTTGTTGTTCTGCTGTGGCTCTATTGACAAAATTGATATAGGATAGACTATACTGTCTGCTGTTAGTTTGCGGAAATTGGCAGGTAAGTTGTCTGCAGCTAAATTGGTGAGTTTTCATTTTGTTAAGCAGTTTTTTGATCATCTCTGTAGCTACAGGTTGCAGGGAGTAGGTAGTTTTAGTATTGGAGGAGACAATGTTAGTTCTGATAGGAGAGGGGGTTTGATTGCTAGACAAAGCTAAAATAGTTTCAGTAAAGTATTTATTAAATTGAGTAGCAATGTTGCCTGAATTATTAGTAGTGGTAGGAGGAAGTTTACTGACTTTGCTTTGAAGAAGCATAATGTTTATAGCTGTCCAGAATTTATTTGGGGTTACTGCAATGTTTTAATTGGATTTCTGAGTAGTAATTTATTTTGTCTTGCTTAATTTGCTGTCTTCCTTTATTTCTAAGTTCCCAGTAGGTTTGTAGAGGGGGCTGGGAATTTGTTTTGTTCAAGGTTGCTTCCTGTAGGGGAAGTTTCAGTGGTGTCCAGTTACAATGTTTAAGTATATCTATAAGGTAGATAGGTTCAGGTGTTTGTTTTTATTTCTTATAAGTTTAAATGTAGTGTTATAGATGGATTAGCTTGTTTCCTAAGTTAATAGACTGAGGATGGTCACTGAGAGTGTCTGGTAGACAGCCAGATTAAGACTAGAGGGCTGGTCTATTTGTTAATATCCAGTCTAGAGAGGAGTGTTTGTTGGATGGCTTATTAATCCTAGTGGTTGACTGCGTGTGTTGTGTGAAGTCATGCAGGTTGATGCAATTTTTGGGGTTTGTGGAGTTGCAGTCTAACCAGTCTACATTGAAGTCACCCATAATAATTGTTTCCTGAGGTAATGTTTTACTGTTCCAGAATAGGATATTTTTAATGTGTGGATATTAGACCCCTGGTGGCATATAGATACCTATTATGTATAAATATTTCTTGCAATTAACATTTAGTTTAGCAAATACTACTTCAGAATTGTTAATGTTTAGTGTTTTTCATCTAAAATTTCTATGGAGAGGTGGCTTTTAAAGAGTAGGGCCATACCACCTCCTCTTTTACTATTTCTGTCTGTACCTCTGATATTATATCCTGGTGGTAGTATTTCACTGCTGGGGGTGGCAAGTTTTATCCAAGTTTGGGTGGAAAGCCCAATATCTGGGAAGTATAGGAAGAAGTTTGCATGCAGATCATGAATTTTGTTGTTGACACTTCTTATATTAATATTTACTAGTAGAATATCAGATTTGTTCTTAAGAGGAAGTATTGTAGATTGATTACAGTGAGTTTCAATGCCATTTTGTGAGGTTGAGTTATATGATTTGTAGGATGGACCAGGGTTTGGGTGTATGCCACCACTGAGGGTTAGCTTGGATGCTAAGTTGACTATACAGTTTTCAAGAATCTGACTATGTGTTTATAATACTTCTGAGAGAAGCTAAGTATGTTTGTGTGAGGGAGAAGGGAAAACCAGACATGGTGTAGAGCTGTGATGGTGAAAATGGAGCTACTTATGGGAATGTTAACTGCTTTGGGTGGTAGGGGGTAGCTATTTAATGTGGATTAGGAAGAAAAAATGATTTTTTATGTTGGAATGGTAAGAGGTGCTATAAGCTGCGAATGTTAAAAGTAGTTGAGTGGTTGTCAGCAAGTACAGCTGGTGTATGAATATGATTGAAAGTAGAATGCTTTTTGCCTTTTTTGCTTTTGTAATTGGAGTATTTTTCTTATTAGGCATTTTTGTTAAGTTACATTAGGTATGTATCTGTTATTTGTAGCAGTAATTGAAGTGAGAGAGGTGTAGAAAAAGAATTTTGAGTTGGAGTGTATTAAGTGGAGTGTTTTGATTGGATGAACTGTCAAGAGAGTGTGTGGCTGGTGTATAAATTTAAGGAAAGTGGGGGTGGGCGAGAATGGGGGTAGTGTAGGGGAGTGAGCTTGAACACAGCAAGGGTGAATGGTGCGGGCCTACACCCTGTTCGAGGATTGGAAGGTTTCTCTTAAGAAAAGACAATCAGAAAGAGTACACCACAGGTTGAAGTTGTATGCTGCTTACTAGTATGCAATGGTGGCTTTTATTCTTGTTTTACATTTGTATTCCCTTTTACTCTTTGTTTGCTGCACACTATGTAGCAAAAGGTAAAAGAATCTTGAGACTTTGCAATTTTGTTTGGTGTTTAATTATTAAAGAATAATTAGTGAGGGGGACTGAAGACTATGACACTATTGAGAGAGGCTCAATACCTTAGTATAACAAAACAGATAAGTTAAGCAAAATATATCACCAGTGAAATGGATGAAAAGGGTGGTGGGTTGTTAAGATGAAGAAGGTTTGCAGGTGTCACACTTGGGGTATGCACTCTAGCTGATTGTAACAGATTTTAACAAGGCATAACAGTAGTTACAAAAGCAGACACCTACACTGCTCGTAAGTGGCAACAGTAGAGTTCCCGTATGTGTATACATATCCATCTGTCACTATCTCTCTCTCTCACATTCATAATATAGCTATCACTATGTAGTGTCAAACAGATATGTACCAATATATATAGCTATATATATATATATATATATATATATATATATATATATTAAAATGATGCATACACCCCTCATATAGCTACATAACATATATACATACCATACACACACATGCACAGCTACAGTTATATCTACATCCCTGATATATAAACAGAAATATGTGTATGGATGTCTGTATTGTCTGACATACTCTAATAATGGTGAGTAAATCTCCACTAACACACAGCCATACTGTTGCTCAAAGGATCCAAGCTAAGGGTGCAACGGTACAAATTCCACTTACCTGCAGACCCCTGTGCCTGCTGGATGTCACCAAGTAGACAGACACAGGTGAGCAGGTGTTGTAATGTATAATGATGTCAATGCATGTATGGACAGAGCAACTTGTTCCTGCCCACAGGTATGCCTATGTATCTGCAAGCAGCCACATATGGCCATACTGGTTACTGTACACACATAGCTAGGATAATCATAGTTATCCCACTGCTAGGATATTAGATGCAGAAAACAGTATGGAATAATATCACACTGCAGGCCACAGATGCTGGTCAACACAGGCCTAGTTTGTGTAATGCACAAGTACTGTGCCTGCAATCACACATGCAACAGAATTAACGTGTAATTCATGTGATAACTACTGTGATTTATAGTGCATAAGACTAGATAGTTAGGGGCTCTAATCTCACTCCAGCCCACTTAGTGCATGATTGTGTCAGTGTGTGTGTGAGTGCCCTCATGCAAATGAACAGGCATACCCTCATCGGCTAGCTACCTGTAATGGTCATGAACCTTTTGGCCCTGAAACTTGCTGCTGGCTTCCAAACTGCCCTCCTCTATAAGGCCTGATGATGTCATCCACCTTGAGACTACTAGCTGATGGAGTAGTATCAGACTTCAGCCGTAGCTTGTTCAATAAATACTCTGTGATCTAGAACATGTATGACTAGGGTTCTAATCCCACTACAGACGAGTGTGTGTGTGTGTGTGTGTGTGTGTGTGTGTGTGTGTGTGTGTGTGTCTGCAAAACAGCTGCTATGCCCTCGTGGGCTATAGACTTGCAATGGTTATGCTCTTTTTCGACCTGCAACTTGCTGCCGGCTTCCAAACTGCCCTCTTCCACAAGGCTTGATGATGTCATCCACCTTAAGACTACAAGCTGACAGCATAGTATCAGACTTCAGCCATGGCACATGTGATAAACATACTGTGATCTATAGTATGTAAATCTAGATAGGTATGGGTTCTAATCTCCCTCCAGGCTACTTGGTGCATGCATGTGTATGTGTGTATGTGTATCCCTCTGCAAAGCAACTGTCATGCCCGCATGTCATGGCATACTCCTATAACAGACACATAAATAGGCCTGTGGCAACCTGTCTTTGTATAACTATACAGCCAATTCAACAACATACAACATCAGGACCACATAAGGTACACAAATGTATGTGGCGTACCCACGACAAACGCTAGCATACAGTATCTCTCATTAACAACTGCAAGTGGCATGGTGAACCAGCACTGCACTACAGCACTACATAAGTACATGTTAAGTAATATAGTCACCCTGAGTATCAGACCCATAGTTTTATTTTCCTGCATCAATAGTTGCCACACTTTCCTGTTCAATGTCTCCACCCTCAGACTGTCTAATATCTGTGGCCTTCAGGGATGGGGTATGTGTTGGCACACAGATTGGGTGACAATGAGGGCAGAAGAGTGATGTCTACCCCTGGGACAGATTCAGCCCATGATACCCCCTCCTGTGCCTCATTGTGGCCACCATCATCCTCAGTGTCCAAGGACATGCTGACATTAGGTTATGTAGGGGTCAGACTCCAAACCCCATGGTCACCTGCAATAAAAATGAAAAATCAGTACATTAATACCTGCACTATTGTGTATGAAAAGCATCCAAGACTCAAAACAGTGAAGACCCATAACTGGATTAGCAGTCAAACAACTTGCTTCTCTGCCTTCATCCAAAAAACACTCTCGTAACACAATTTAAAGTCAACTCAGGACCTTAATAACCGTCACTTGAAGTATATCAAGTCAAACGTGACCAGTAATATTTACCTTATACTTACTCAGTATGACATTATAATTGAAACAACAAGACATAACACTCAGTGCAACTCTCTTCACAATTATAAGAAACTGCACATTTCACAGCCTAATGTATTTACCTTCAACCTGTTGCATTTTAAAAGGCATTTTAGATTCCTTACCTCATTTAAACCATGAGCCTAATCTGCCCTTACCTGTAACTGCCAAAGTGCATCTGTTTGTTGAACTACAGTCCTGTGACTACCCCCTCTCGAAACCTTAGGTACCTCTTCCAGACTGGCAACTAAAAACATCCTACACTGTTTACACACAATTATGTGTACATAGGCCATTAATTTGGCCCATAACTGTGCTAGACTATAATTGTTCCTTAATAAAACAAGTGTCATACTTGCCAGGGACAGGACCATGGCCTTGAGCAATTCCTGATGGACTTGTAAAAAGTTGAGGGTGGGGTAATGTTAGTACCATGGCATGTTGCAGCACAACAAGGTAATATGTCCATATATCTCATATTTACAGTAGCTACTCTGTTTCTTGTTGTATTGGTCACAATCTGAGTATGAGTGTATACTGAGGTTACACCCCCCAAAGAACAAAGATCTGACCACCACATAAAAGCATCTACAGCCTGACACACTGACTGCTACAATACTACATTGCTGACTACAGTAAACTTACCTGCATGCTCCTCAGCTATGAAAACTGTGGCAACCACCTCCACAATGTATAGTGTGATGGATGCCTGGAAGCTGTCGTGTGTGCCTAGGTACACCAGGAATTCCTCAGTGGCCAAGAGTTGTTCCACCGCAGGCCCTCCACTCATGACAGCATGATCCCTGGATATATCTGCTGCCCGTTGACGTGCAGCATTAATCAAATCAGTTGCCTGATGTTGCACCTGCTCACATGTCCTGCCCTGCTGGCCCATGGTATTAATGTCACAGACAAGGTCTGACCACAATAAAGTATGCTGTTCCCTATTATGTCACCCCTGGATAGCAGGATGTCATGATGCTGCCTTAGCCCTTGCAACATTATCTCATTCTCTGCATCTGAGAAGGGTAGGTGACATCTGTGGTACATTATTCCTGAAAGACAACACAAGAGGAGTACATTACAGGATCAGATATGTGGACATCAGCTGTGCACAGACAAAGCAAGGATAAAATGTCTGGTACTATCCACTGCCTGCTCACACGTCATACCCCACAGTGTGACAACATACGTGTGTGGATCCAACCAAGATAGTATCGATAGTGAGTATCAATACTGCTCGAATGCTCTCATGCTTCACTCTCTAGCTCACAAATACCTCACTTTCATGCATACAATCACAAACCCAGACAGAAGCATAAACACACACACACACACACACACACACACACACACACACACACACACACACACACACGCACACACACATGCGCACACACACACACACACACACGCACACATGCACACACGCTTACATGCACACACGCACACACCCATACACACACATGCATACACATGCACACACACACACACACACACACACACACACACACACACACACACACACACACACACACACACACACACACACACTTATTTTCTGTCATATTTAGTTTTTACACTGGCTAAACAGCCAAAGATTTGTGTAGCAAGTGTAAAATAATGATGATTGTTAGTTTTTTTTTCTGTCCCAGCTCCACGGCAGCTGTGAATCTTTGGATTCATTTTTACTGGGCATTACTTGTATGTTAACACCCTGCAGGAGAACATTCTTTATCCTGTCAGGGTGCGATCTACTAATCACCCATTCTCTAAACCTCAATAGTCAACTCCCTGGATAGTAACACACCAGTGGGCATTATAATTATCTGGATTTGGCCAATGCATTCAATACATTCCCCACAATGAAATATTGGAATTCTTGAATAGATGGACTCACAATAATTATGTTTTAAAATGGATACAATAAGGTAAAGGAAATTGTGTTTACATGTAAAAGACAGACCCCGGGATTCATGAAGCTCAGTGCAAGGACCGCGTTAGCCTTGCGCCGACCGTGCAGCGTAGAGATGGTGCAGCAGCACCACATGCATATTAATGAAGGCACACTGCCATAACAGCCACATGCATAGGAAATGTGTATGAGTGCAGGGGGCGTGCCCAAGCACTGCACGGAGGAGTGGACATGTCGGCTGCATACACGCAACCTAAAATGCTGACTAGTACAGCCTGCCTCTAATAGCAATCACTCCTGTCATTGTCTATGGATATTGAAATGTATGCAAAGCATACAAGACATTTTTGCGAACACCACAATAAAAAGTAAACACAAAGGCACATAGCTGAATATTGAGTCCCTGTCCCTTGAATGACTGATATTTAAAACCCCGTGCCTGTATTCCATTGTAGTGTCGCTAGTTATACCAAGTGGAAGTGAAACGCATCGTGTTAGCACGCCGCCAATTGCTAAGCCTAGCCCAATGGTTAGAGTTACCACCTGTCCTACATTGTGAGGGACAGTCCCCCTCTAGGCAGGTGTGTCCATACCAAAATCATTAAAAATGTCAAATGTCCTGTGATAGAAGGACATAATTATGTCCCATATTTTATGTAATAGTCCCATACAATACTTGTTTCCATATATAAAATACCTAAATGTTACAAGAAACAGAATAAGTAAGTAAACAAAACAGAATAAGCAACTACACCGCTACAACAATAACAAAACAGAATAAGCAATTACACAGCTACAACAATAAAAGCTTATATTTAGGCATAAAACTAAAGTACTATCCTTAGTAATGACCATGGGTATATGTTGGCCTGTAAACTCTGATGTGTGTCCCGAAAATGTCCCATCCAGGTCATATGCAAAGGTGGCAACCCTATCAATGGTCAGAGCATTTGCCCAATATCTGCCCATTTGCGGTCCAAGTCGTCCTTGTCAGGATGACCCATAGATGAACGGGCATTACCCAGGTCTACCTACCATGTCATGAAAGATAAGTATTTGCGTGTACCTATGTGCATGAAGTACAATATGTGGATGATCAGAAATGCTAGGGTAGTCCTCACAACTATATTGGTCCCAGAGATATGTAGTGTGTGCAATGTGTTCTGTTGACTGTGCCATGGGCCATCAACTAGAGAAGGGATGGATGGTATCTGTTGAATATGGGGGTAGGAGGTGATGGGTAATGTAAAAATTCACCAAGGGGAGACTGGGTTGGATGCACAATAGGTGAACTGGAGGTCTGCGAGGGAGCAGTGGGTGACTCAGGAAGATAACCAAAGAACAAATATTCACATTCGCAATACAATCCCATAAACATGTGAACATTAAAAAGTGCAATACACATGTACAGAAACATTACCGGCACATACTCACATAATGATCTGGCCTGAACTGAGCCATCCAACCCCAACACACCTGGATACATATTTGAATACCCATCACCCCCTTCACAGCACACCCCCCCCCTTCCTGAACGTCCACCAAAACCACACATACTCGGGATGCTAGATAGGCGCAGATATATCTGCACATAGTGACCCCTACCCATATCTAGTAGGCAGTCTCACCCTAGGCAGTCTCAGGATTGCAAACTATGTATCCCTTGCATGTATAACCCTACCTTATTGCCGTAAAGCAAAGAAGGTCATCGGTCCCCACAATTTTTGGATATCCCTCATGGGATAAGTATTTGTTCTAAACATTAGACTTGGTGCCATGACACAATGTCCAGTCCTGTATACATCTGGACACAAGTTGTATGGGCAGTAGTTGTCCACAAGACTGCTCAGCCTCCATCTGGTCCTGCAGAACCTAAGACCTGGAATTAAACACCTGACCGTGATGCACATCTCCCCACGTGCATTATCGGGAATATATACCATAAACATTCGCATAGTGGCAGTCGGATATAGGGTGCTTAAGGCGCTTTAAAGCAGACATAAGTAGGGTTACCACCTGTCCCACCTTGCAAGGGACAGTCCCTTTTTGGGCAGTTGTGTCTAGACCAAATATAATACAATGGCAAATGTCCTGTGATTGCAGGAAATACTTATGTCCCATATTTCATGTAACAGTTTCATAAAACAGTTATTTCTGTATGTAAAATACTTAAATGTTACAACAAACAGATTAATCAACTAAACTGCTACAAGAATAAGCTTTCATTTAGGCAAATAAGTAAAGTTCTAACTAGACGCAAGCAGGTATGCAAGCGTGTATGCGACGGTAAGTGGTGGTGACTCAACGGTATGGGAAATGCAAATAAGCATGTAGGTGTATTTGCATGTGTATGTACAGACTGATACACACATACACACACATATATATATATATATATATATATATATATATATATATATATATATATATATATATATATATATATATATACACACACACACATATATATATATATATATATATATATATATATATATATATATATATGAAGAATGAACATGGTCATAATATAGCAGTCATAACGAATGTGAAATGAAACAGCAGCAAAAATCCCTGTAATAGTTAGTGCTGTTATCGATCAGGATGGCCATAGGTGAACTCACCTCTGCATCCCCAACCACAGGTAGGACGCTAAAAGTGAAACGAATGATCTCCCCATGCTTAGTCTGACTTTCAACAAGGTACAGGGCAGTCCCAGTCCCCAGTCAGACAAGTCTAAACCCAGATGACCATATGAACACCCTGACAATTGAACACACGTATGTGCCAGGACTATAAGCTTTGGAGGTCTGAATATCCTTGGAGTGAGTCAACATGCGGCACGGGCCCAGAGCAGTAGAGAATAGGAAATGGCACATGTGTAGTGGTGCAGTTTTCCCAACAGGAAAATTAATGTCTGCTGTGTATGTGAAGTGATGAGGCATGTGTTCAGGTAACTATGACCCATGGGTATACATATAAATGAAGCAGAACACCAATAGTGTAGTGGTTAGAGCAGCCGCCTAATGAAAAGGCATTCACAGTTCAAGTTCAATGATAGCACATATCATTTTCCTTGTGGAATTAATGTTGCTCTGCTGTTATCCGACATTTAAACATGTAAAGGTGAATGTGTGTATCACATGAGACTATTAACCAGATCCTTTCAATCATAGTGGTACTGTCATAATGAATAAGGCACAACTAAGTACAAATAAGTGGCAGTAAACATATGTAACACACAGTAAGCATAGGCGAGTGCACCTGCATGGGTGTAAGCAGTTCCCAGCATAGGAAATGTATGTTTGTATGTACAGATGTAATATATATACATATATATACATATATATATAAATATATATATATATATATATATATATATATATATATATATATATACATATATACACACACACACACACACACACACACACACACACACACACACACACACACACACACACACATATATGAGTGTATAGATATATATCTGCATACATAAAAAAACTATAAATATATATATATAAAGAATGGACGTTGTAACAATAATACACAAGGGATGTGAAGGGAATAAAGAGCAATGTTGGTATTATATAGTGCTTTCAGCGTAAGTCATAAAAAGCTGCCAGAAGTGAGCAGAGCACCACTACTCACACCACAGGCAGGGCTTTACCTGTGGGAGTAAAATCATTGAAATGCTACGTCTACTTTACACACAGACTGAATGTAGTCCCATGCTAGGACCTCAACAAATTGGGAAGCGCAAATGGCCGGAGTCCATAATCCCAGGAAACGCACGTATGTGCAAATATACATGGCGGGAGACCCTGTGAATACACAAGGAGGGACAAAATGTGTGTAGGGCCCCAAAACTCTGGAGAGGGCAATTTGTAAAGGTATGTCAAGGCTGCGATAACAAGTGGATAATGGATGTTACGCGTGTAAATTTAACACGGGTGGGGTGGAGGAACTATGGGTATGCAATTATAGATCCAGGAGTGCCAGGGTTGGATGGACCAGTTCTAATGGACCGTCTCGTGGAGGTCAGCTAGATCGTAATAGGTATATATGCATACTCACATGCAGACAACAATATATGTTGAAGTACAAATTCTGTAACAACTGCATTCCAATTGTTGACATAAATAATAGGAATGTGCCCATACAAACATCGACAGTAGATGGAATAATAGGCTGTGCAGAAGAGGGACGGGTTGAATCACACTATCACATTCCAATTACCATCTGTAATCTGTACATGAACATATAGCGACATGACATCTGTCCACTGTATAACATGCTACATACCGATTACAAGATAACTGGAGTGAAGTATTGGTGTTATAATGAATAAGGCACTAGTATGCTGGCGAAGCATATATAAACACCATTACGCATATGTAAGTGCGTATGAGCTGGGAATGTATTGACACACAGATGTACATATATATAATTATATATATATATATATATATATATATATATATATATATAAAACAGCAAGATATGAATACACATGTATGAAAACATATGCAGATATATCTGTATATATTAATGTAAATATATATATATATATATATATATATATATATATATATATATATATATATATATATATGTTGCAATAAGTATACACATGTATATACCTAGGTTATGTTACAGCAGTTACGGGTAACATATGTTTAGACCAGGCATATGTTGGTGGGAGGTCAAATCAAGAAACATCTACCTCCCACCCCACCAGCTAGGCCGGTGAGACATACAGACACGCAATAAAGGTAAATACAACACTGCTTCCCAGACCACCAGCAGGAAACTACCAGTGGGAGAGATCTACAAGGTCTACACTTTAAACATGGACAGCGACGTCCCTTGTGAGACACCAAATTTGTTCTCCTTCCAGAGAATGGGAGTAAGCACTATTATGACCAGGATGTAGCTGTACACAGAACAATAGGTTGTGCAAGCCTGATAACACATGGGTTGACACAATGTATGACATGTGTCCCAACATGGGGAGAGTGGGCAGTGTGTAGGGGTGTGTTCATATCCCACCTACACCCACAGTAAGGATGAGTGCTGTAGAGTAGTGGCAGGTAGGGGAACTATGGGTATGCGATTGCTGGGCTAGGCGTGCAGGTGTTGGCTGGCAGACACATATTAGGACCGCCCCATGGGTGTAAGTAATATTCCGATGTGGGTATAGCAGACGCCCATACCTCCCAAACCATAAGAGCACATCTACTGGACTGTCCATACACCATTGGGGAAAAACATAGGGACCATATCACTGAACTGTCCCCAATTACCAGGGACATCCATGATTACGAATCAGAATCTAACATAGTCCCAATGAAACCCTCCTTGAACTAGTGATATTAGGAGGAAAGGTGGCTGAATACACGTAATGAATAATTACAACATGTAAGAGTCATAAACAGCATGTACATCAGACAATGTGTATGAATACATACATGCTCTGTGACCATCAATGTGTCAGGTTAATAGCAACAACCTTCTAAATGTGTCCCTGAGATCGTTATGCAGTGTCCCTGATTCTTCCCCATTCGTATGAGAGGTCTGATAGTGAGAGAAAGCGCATGTTCCGCCGACTACTTTAGAAAGTTGATAGAATAATAGGGTTGGGGTTACCACCTGTCCACCTTTGCGAGGACACTCCCCTTTGGGCAGTTGTGTACTGCAAAATAACTAATTATGGCAAATATCCTGTGATTTAGGGCAAAGATTACCTATATTGTCTGTAGTAGTTGCATAAAACAATTATTTTCACCTGAAACACCTAAATGTTATAAGTAACAGTATAAGCAACTATAATGCTACAAGAGTAACCTTTTATTTAGGCAAAACAGTGAAGTATGTGTTGCCCTGCAAAGTCTGACATCTCTACATGCAGGTCCTATAGGGTTGCCACCTTTCCAAATGGCCAAAGTGGGACATGTTCTGTAGAAATGTCAGACTTTCCAGGACAAAACATACCTACAGCCGTGCATAGTACAGGATTATACTTATCTGCACGAATAAAAGCTTCATCTAGTTACATTTGAATTGCTTATGTTACTTCACATAACATATAGAAGTTTCATATATAAAATAACTGTTTTATGCAATTGTTAATGAAACGTAAATTATAATAATGTCCTATAATCTGGACATTTGCTATGTCTTGATTATTTTCGGTGTCCCTTGCAAAGTGGGACAGGTGGTAACCCTAAAGTCCCACCTTGGCCAATTGAAAAGGTGGAAAACCTATAATAGGTATGCGGTAGCATGACTCAGCCGACGGATGTGGCTCCCACTACCCAACTACTTGTCTGTATTGCAGAATCTCGGTTCCCATGTATCAGCCAGATGAGAGCAGAGTGTATGCGGAACACACAAATATGATTAATTCATTGGACAGGCCGCTGATTCTGTAAAGTTGAATGCCATGCCATTGCCTAATGGGCAGCCATTCCCGATACTGTAGTCAGGAGTGGCCTTAGGTTAATTTGTGCCCTAGGCAAAGGGCACAATGGCACCCCCCACCACACCAACCAGTGTCCCCATCCTGGTCTACCTACACCAAATAAATAATGGTAAAGTGCCCCCACTAAAGAGGTGCCCTAGGCAGCTGCTTAGTTGGCCTATGCCTAAGGCTGGCTATGACTGTAGTTATGTAGTCCGATGTGATAGGCATCACGTGGTTGGAGCAGATTGTAAGAGGAACACACAAATATGAATGATTCACCGGACAGGCTGCTGATTCCGTACAGTCAAACGCCATGCCGTCTCCTAATAGGCAGCCATTCCCAATACTGTATTCATGTAGTCCAATGTAATAGGCATCACAAGGTGGGAGCACATTGTATGAGGTACACCCAGATATGATTATGTCACTGGAAAGACCGCTTATTCCGTACAGTCAAACGCAATGCCGTTGCCTAATGGGCAGCCAATCCTGATACTGTAGTCATGTAGTCCGATGTAATAGGCATCAAAGGTAATATTATAGTCCTCGCTCACACCCAGGGGTGTGAGTGACAGATGCAAGCACCAATGTCGATGCATTTGCAAGTGTGGGAGTGAGCGGGTGTGTATGTGTTTGGCTACCAGTATGCAATTATTGTACTGGTTAAGCATTGTAGAGGCTAACCAAGCGTAAGAGGCTGTAACCAGAGATCAGCAGTACCTAACACCACGCAAACCCACACACACCCACTCCCAACTGCTTTAATGTGCCTTACTCCCTCCCTATCCAATGGGCTTGTTCTGCCATGCAACCAACTAAACGTCCTTTGCAAGGGTCGGTGCCAGGACCCTGCACACACAGCTAATGTGTATTACCAATATGCCATGGCAGATATACAGACAATGGACAGTACCACAAACATATACAGCGCAGTCATTCAACAGTATAGGAATGTATCCCATCATGTAGATGTACATGTGAGTGTTTATGTCCAGCATATAGGTACATACATATATAGAGAGATGTATCAGGAACATACCATGTGGCAATAAAGCATTACAAATGAATGAAACAGGAAACACCAGCAATGCCTGTATTATGTAGTGGTGTTGCTCTATGTGATCACAAGATTCCCTCAGACAGACATGTGTCATTCATACACGCAAATAGTTGTACATTGGTCATATACATCACTCTGTGCATGTAATGTACATTAACACAACAGTACCTGTCCAATCATTATGTGTGAACAGTACTCTTGCAAGATGCTGTGTGCAAAATCATCATCATAATAAAGGTAAATGGGGTAACCATAGAGGGACTGGTAGTGTTTTGTGTACAATGGGGTCATCCTCCTCACGTGTACCTGGACCATGTAGGAGTGATGTAAATACCAGGCTTGTGCACCTGAGGGACAGGGGTGAGGATAACAGTAGTATGTTATGATGCATATTACAAGGGTTTCATGTGTCCAGTGGGCACGTGTGTGTAATGGACAGCTATGTATAGGGCAGATGGTATCCATAGGTGAGGGTCAGATGTTGGGGAAGGAGTGTAGGTATGGCTGTGGAGGATAGGTAGGATCACAGAAAAGACAGCATACAGAGATGGCATATGACACATGTGGGGGGGATACACCCTAGATGGGGATGGGTCTTTGGCATTCAGATACCCATGGGAACAGTGGGATAGTGGGATGGAGGTCCCCAGCCATGGGCAACTGCCACTGCACCTACATAGCTGCAAAAGAGGCAGTGCTGAGGGCTGTCCTGGAGGGGCAGCATCACCCTGTAAATGTGACACTCTGCCCTTGAACTAGTGTATCTGGCTTCGTAACCCCTTAGGGAGCCACCAAAGCAACACGTCCAGGACCGCACAACAGCAGATATGTACCAGTCTGGTCCTGCTCCCAAGGGGGACATGCTCCATCCTCAGTGGTGGTACCACCGGAAGGTGGTGCAGAGCCAACAGAGATTGATGTCTATGGCTGGGCCCCAGATGTGCTAGTGCCCGGGGACAGGAGGTTCTGCCGGGACCTCCCAACCCATTCAGCCTATCGTGTTGCATTTTAAACCCACATATGGCTTAGTGATAGACAACAGCATACAGGATTACCTACAACAGTATGCATAGATATCACCAGCAACCCAACACAACAGATGGTATACATTTGCAGAGGGAGTGCAACACATGCATATATACTGCATGCCAACTGTGCTATATGTAGTAGACATGTGGCCACAGCTATGAACAGTTGCCCATCATTGACTTGTCACTGGGAATCCCACACAGTGTCAGGCATATCACTGTCTCATGTGACACATGTCCAGTCAGGGATGCGATGACAGTAACACATCCCTATCATCATGTACTGTCTGCAATCCTCACACCATGCTTCTGCTGTGCACAGATGTGTGTTCAGTGTGTAAACAGGAAACAAATGGTTGCACACACTGACCAGTTCACAGATGGCCTTACAGATGGGGGTCCTTCATGAACAGAGTACTGTCATGTCTGTATTATAACATACAGAATAGCCATTACCACACACATGTTAAACAGGCAGTAGTCTCAATGCAGCATAGCTACACTTACATGCTGTAGTCATGTGTGACACATCATCCTCTTGTCTTTAGGCTATTTCCCACTGTGTAAAATGATTGAGGTACATCCAGATAGCATCTGTGATGCCGTGTCAGAACACAACATCCAGATACCACTCACAGCGACTGTCATGGCCAGATAATAACGTTTCCCTAGATAGTGTACTGTGCTTATCACGCAGATGGCTATGGGAACACCATCACAGCTGTACCACATGCAATCAGCTAGAGGAGGACTGCAATAGGTGCAGAGGCCATCACCTGACCATTTCCATCTCTTACAATACACATGCTGCTGCTGTGCAGGTATACACCTTCACATCCACCTGCGAGTGTGTGGGTGGGACAGGCAATGTACACCAGGGAAGGGCTTGGAGACTTAACCATAAGCATCATCTGCCACACGCCGAATAGTACAGGGGCAAACCCCTGACTACTCATTACTATTCCATGTGCATGACATTACTACATGTGCCACAAAGGCGACATGTTGCTGTGCTGTAAGAACATGTGTGTAGGTGAGTGAGTACCATCTGCAACAGATATAGTAGACATACATTAGGTGTGGCACACGTCAGTCCACGTGAACGGATGCCATTTTTACCACAACCACACTCTCTAATGGGCATGCATTGACACCTTTTCCAGGGCCACAAATACACAATGTAACTACTTAGTTTACCACACTGCAGTAATGCACAGGACCACATGCACCACAGGGGATATCTGGAGGTTCTATGGGCTAGGGCATGTGAAAGTGCTTGACAACTGTTGGTATGCCAACCAGGTTTATACTGGGAGTGACTGTGGTTGGGAGCATTGCAACGCACACGCAGACACAGGATGCCAGTACTGGCATGCAGGCATGCATTTCTCAATGGGTGTGTAGTGTTTGGCTCTGCAAGTTGGCTGTACAAGGCTGGGTGAGGGGTAATTTTATTTTATTTATTTATTTTATTTTACATTTGTTGACCAGGCTAGTCTGGCTGGATATATGTCCATTTTCAGCAGAGGCCCGAGGAGAAAAGCTCCACTATATATACTAGTAAATAAACATAAAAAAACAGCACAGTAAGAGACAAATATAAAAATCTAAAGAAAAAAAGAAACTATTCCAGCGTAGCATAGTGATAGTACAGCAGCAATTTAACAGATAAAAAATAATGCTAGGATCGTTACTCCCATATTCTTTGCATAAACAGGAATTGTAAATGACAAAAAAAATAATAATAAACAATAGAGTTTATACAATATTTGCAGAATTAACAATTATGATAAACATTTGTGCCAGGCAATAGTTTTTGCCTGGTAATCCTTGCCATCATGTCACCCGACAATGGTGTGCAGTGCAGGGGTGTAGTGTCTGCAATGTCCCACACAGATGGGTACTGCATTATCTGGCCTGACATCCTGGTTACCAATGTGTAGGGCCATAGCTTTGCAATGCATGCCATGTCTGTGTTTGATAGTCCTTCACATGGACATTGCCTGGGATGTGCATGTCCCACAATACTGTACAGTGACATGTACAGGTGTACCTGGTTTGGCAGACACATGTAGTGTACACAGCCTGTTATACCCCGATATGCCAATACTGGCTTGGTGTGGCAAAACCTGCTTATAGTGAGCAGGTCAACCCTGCACCTGAATGGATAGTATGATACAAGTATTCTGTGGTGTTAGTGGCATGGGTCCATACAGGGCACATATGTACAGCATTGCCTGGCCTTAGTGGGTCACATTTGATGGCACCACATATGTTGCAGGCATTCAGTGTGGAACATAGTGAAGGCACAATGTCCGCATATATGTGCCTATTGTACCGCTATACAGGGTGTCATGTCCTCTGCAGACCACTGCATTCACACCATGCCTACTATCTGTCCTCAATGTGCATGTTATTAGTAACATAGTGGGATATCCTAGGTAAGGTTGTTTGTGCATGGCACATGGGTGCGGGACATATACCGGGTACTAGTCGGGCTGCATACTTAGTTCACCAGGCCTTTTGCCAGATGTATGGGTATGGCTTGCCAATACAGTACCATGGCTGACTAACAGTTGTACTCCTGGCTGCATACTTAGTTCACTAGGCCTTTTGCCAGATGTAAGGGTATAGCTTGCCAACACAGTGCCATGGCTGACTGACAGCTGTACTCCTCGTGAGGTGGCCAATGTGTCATAAGACGGATACCATATAGGAAAACTACAAAACCCGCTCCCAAGCATGTCCAGTGGTACGACAATCATAGCCACCTCTACACAGACTCTGATAGACAAACACACACTTACCATGTCCTGTATACAAACCCCTACCGTATCACACTGCAGCAACACACGTTTAGGGCACACGCTACGGTGAATACTACAAAGCATTGTACTTGTTTCATGCTGGCAGACACACACACACACACACACACACACACACACACACACACACACACTTGGCATGTCTGGAATTAGAACACAGACCTAACTACTTTACTACACTACAGCATGACGCAGTTACAGAACACGCTACTGAGATTACTGAGACACAGCACTCCCAGAGGTGTATTTGTAGATGGGTGACATCATCGGCCTTGCTAACAGTAGGTATAGGAAATGTATGGAGTGTGAGCAGTGTATAAGCATTGCTCAGTCCTCAGGCAAATGGACACGCACACACACACACACACACACACACACACACACACACACACACACACACATACACAAACACACACACACAGCAAGTGTGGGACTAGAACACCGACCTAACTACTTTATTACACTATAGCATTACGCAATTACAGAACGTGCTACCGAGATTACTGGGACACAGCACTCCCAGAGGTGTATTTGTAGATGGGTGACATCATCAGCCTTGCTAACGATGGGTGCAAGAAATGTATGGAGTGTGAGCAGTCTAAAAGCATTACTCAGTCCTCAGGCAAACGGGGACACAAACACACACACATGGCAAGTGTGGGACTAGAACACCAACCTAACTACTTTATTACACTATAGCATTACACAGTTACAGAACGCACTACAGAGAGTACTGGGACACAGCACTCCCAGATGTGTATTTGTAGATGCGTGACATCATCGGCCTTGCTAAAGGTGGGTATAAGAAATGTATGGAGTGTGAGCAGTCTAAAAGCAATTTACAGTCCTCTGGCAAAAGGGGACAGACATACACACACCAGTGCTGGGAATGGAACACCTGCCTATTTACAGATTACTACTACAATACTACATACTTACGAATCGAGCCACACAGACTACACATTTCAAAGCTGTCATTATGACCTTCTGGGAATGCGGACATCAACAGGGATGCTGGCAGTTAAGATGTACATACCTGTCAACCTGTGTGTTTAAAGTAGGAATCCATCCTGACCTGGAGTATGCCCATCTGTGGAATGGACGACTACTACCACTATACAGGGGTACAATGGCCATGCCCATACACAGAGGCACATAACCGACACAAGGTGTCACTGGGCATGCTCACACACTTAATAGCACAGGGCTGTTCGGAATGCACTATGTGTCCATCTACACAAGGATATACTGGGAATGCTCATACATTTAGTAGCACAGGGGGCATGCTCACACACTTAGTAGCACAGGCCTGGTCAGAATGCACTACTATGTGTCCATCTACACAAGAATATACTGGGCATGCTCACATACTTAGTAGCACAGGGCTGGTCGGAATGCACTACTATCTGTCCATCTACACAAGGATATACTGGGCATGCTCATACTCCTAGTAGCACAGGGCTGACTGGGATGCACGCTGATGCTAAACACGGAAGGCCACAGTGGCCATGCTATTACAGGTAGACATAAAGAACACATTGTAATGGGCTCTTGTGTTAGTAGTTGTCATTGTTAGCAGGAATGCTGCTCTACATATATTTGACATCGGTCTTTTACACAACATCTGCTGTCATTCTGGGATGACATGGCTGACAGTAGGCAGTCCTTTGTCACATATCACATGCATCCATGATTCATGGGAGTGGGGATATTACTCAAGTCGCATCTGCCCACACAGTGCCATTCCAAGGCAAATGCCCTAAACACAGGACAGCTGCATTGTTTTCTTATGCTAACCAGTGCTAGATGTGTAGCATCCATATTCACAGCTGGTCACTGTAGATCCAACAATGGGGATTACTGATATCTGTGCAGTGAAGAACACCTGGCTGATGGCTCTGTAGTGCACAATAGCACTATCACCATATACCTCAGAACCTAGCACTACTACCATATACCTCAGAACCAGACATGTGGGCCATAACACAGGTATGGACCACTCCAGGTGGTGTTCCCACATACATAAAGGCCACTCACATGTACTGACCGGTCCTCCCATGAAAGGCATCGCAGATGAGTCATGTGCAGGACACAGTGTCACATACTGCATTCTAGGATGTAAACCTCAGACACCACCATGCCCTTGGACCACCAACACTCATCCATACATGTTGTATGACATAGAAGAGTACACCACCATGTGTCCCTTGACCTGTGTACTGTACCAAGCTCTACATCAACTGTAGAGAGTACACATGTACTGACACAGTTGCATCATGTGTTATTCAATGCAATGATACCACTGTCAGTAACCAGGTCAGCTGTATACATACCATGGACCTTCTGTATTTTCCACCATTAGCAGATGACTGTTGCTGTACACCAGCACCCACCCTCATGTATGGATATGACATACATGTACCTGCCCTGGGTATGCACATGCCAGACACACACACACACACACACACACACACACACACACACACACACACACACACAACACACACAATATATATGTAAATAGCATAGTTGTTTTTGTCCTTTGTGCAAACAGGTGGCTACAGCCATTACACACATGCACATGGAATGTAGGTCCATGGCTGCTGAATGCTAACAGTACATAAGGTGTGATATCAATGTTGGCAGAGGTAACATTCCCTCTGTACCGGTCACCCATTACACCCATCATATCATACAAAAGTCCATGTGTCATGTATGTCATAACACATGTCCACCAATTGCAATGCCTACAAATATGCCTAAATGTCAGGATTGTAGGACCTACACACCTGTACACGTAGTGTTGTGCATTATGATAACATGCATGTGCAGTTGCTGATGTATGCAGGTGATGTGTATCCCAGTACACCATGCAGTTGCAATGCAGCCTCAACATTGCCAACTGTATATGGTGATATGCTGAATGTACAGACATATGTACCTCCAGTATGGACAGATGTGTGGAAATAACTAAGTGGTGGGGCATCTTTGCAGATGGATGTTTGCTGTGGAGAGCTCACAGGTGTGTCACAAGCGGTCCTACAATAACCTGTGTAATCGGTAAGCAATGGTTTTGTTAATTGAAGGACATAATACACAACTTAGACAGTGGTCAGGGTGACAGCAAAAGTAAATCACTTGACACCTGTTAATAGTTAAGACCTCCCGTGTGCATATATCAGCACTGTTTCCACAGGAAACGTCAGAGAAGGTAAATTACTTGACAACTGTTAATAGCTAAGACATCACGTGTGCATATATCAGAACTGTTGCCACAGGAAGCGTCAGTACAGTTTGTAATGTGTGCAATACTGCTGTACATCTGTCATACATAACATGAGCTAGGCAGGCCTGAGATTCACAGTGCTGGCATGTGTGGTTGTGTGTGTGTCCATATATGTCACATATTGTGGGGAGTACATCTCAATTGTTACTCACTCTCCTGTACACTAGTGTACACATCTGTACAGACTGCAATGTAGAAAGCAGGACATAGACAGGGGCGTGTATCTCACACATTTGAAGTATCTGTATGTGCGTGACATAGGTGTATTCAATACTGAATGCCACAGTGTGTGTATGTAGGGCTGACTGGTCCCTGGAGTGAGGATGTATGTTACCATACTGAACTGATAAGACCCCTCCCCCCATCCAGGTGATGCATTCTACTATCCATGTTGATGTCCCCGATCTTAGGCTGTACTGACTACCTGTACATGTGTATTCTCTGTGGCACATCATGTAGGTGCACAGTACTGTAATGATGATTTGCACATAGGCAGGTGTCCTCACATCACCAGTAGTAACTGTGTGCGAGTGTGTGTTACTGTGTCAGTGAATCCGTGAGTGTGTGGGTGTGTTACAGTGTCACTGAATACATGTGTGTCAATACCTGAGTGTGTGTGTGTGGTTGTGTTTTGGCATCCTGTCATGGGAACGTGATACCCAATGAGGCATCACACTTCCCACTGGCCTCTACCCTTGTAATCAGCTAGACCACTCTCTTACCTCACCACTCCATGTAACTGTACCTGTGATGTCCCCCTTTATGGATGTCACGTCTGTGGCCACAGTAGCTTAATACACAGCTATCATGCTCTTGGATCGGTAGATGTGTTTGTAAAGTGGGACTTTCTCACTGGTATGTGGCAGCTATACGGTGCATGCTGGTATATTCATACAAACCTGTGAATAGTCCACATTGACATATGGGACACTAACTGCAAACACTGACATCCAACGGCATGTGCAATTAGACCTGAAGAAGGACAGAAGAACATCATGACCAACATGCAGTTACTGTTGTTATACAAGACACATACTGTTAACAGTATGAAATGCATTGTACACCTGTAGTACATGGTATATCTGCTGCCTGTCAACAGTACTCAATAATTGTAAACTACACTTATCTTCCTAGTCTGTTCACCCTGTGCATCAGACCATATGAGCATGTCCCTGCACCGATGGTGTGGATGTCAGGGATGCAGCACAGGCATCATCATATGCACAGGGTGATAATGTTTGCCAGAGGCCTAGGCTGCACCATTGGATGACATCATGTGTGTGGGTTAGGGCCTTTGATCTAATTGGGTGTGTGTGCCTGTTATGCATGTGTGTGTTGCGGTGCCCTACATATGTTTCCAGTGTGTGCGTGTATGTATGCACACAGTTCTGCCATGTGTCTGGCCTACACAGGGGTATTATTGACAGCTGCAGACTGTACAGGTGAGGTTTTACAGTTCATGGTGTCTGGCCATGGACATGTGACCTGTGCCTGTGAGGGGTTACATGGGCACTACCAGGCAGAGGTGCAGATTGGGTACTGTCTGATGTCACTTGTCCACTTGAACCATGTCCCTGTTGGGACCATCCCGGGTGACATGCACATGGCCTGCTGTGTTGTGGTGTGGACAGCACAGCACCAGATGCACTGCTGCTGCTACCACCACTATGGGAGCAGACATGTGAGGTAGCTCATATCCGTAGACCTGAAACAGGTGATGTAGCAGGCCTACATCCACATGCCTGATGCCTCACTCCTACCAGATGTTCCACAACAGACAGCTCACACTCGTGGATTGTCATGCCATGGTCAAGGAAAGCTTCAGCAATCTTCTGTTGAGCATTTACCATTGCCTGGATGTTGTTGTTTAAAGAACAGACAGCAGCCCTCTATAGCCTCTTATCTTCTCTGTTGCACCATTCAGCACATGCCTGTGCCTCCATTACAGCCTGAAACATGCATCTGGTAAGACCAGCTGCTGTGCTCTTTCTTGCAGGAGCATGTTGGCTAGAGGTCCTCCTATGAGCAGCACTGGCCACATACCTGTGTGAAGCACCACCAGTCATTTGTCTGACACCATGGTGTGCAGGCACACCTTCCATAGCCCCCACACTTTCCTGTTCCAAGCTACCATGTGCCAACTGTCCTTCCTTTATGGCCACTGGTGATGGGGTATGTGCAGGCATGGGATCTCTGTGCAGGGATGAGGGGGATAGAGATGGAATGGCAACCAATGGCACAGTTTCAGCCCCTGACAACTCTGCCTGTGACTCAATCATAAGTTCATCACTGCTAGAGTCTGTGGGGACACTAACATTAGATGTACCGCAGGAGGGCAATGCACCTACATCACCTGTGAGGGCAGACAAGAACTGTACATTACAATCTATACAATAGACACACACACAGACACACACACATGTGATATGACAGAAGGCATACAACATGCATGTGATACGGCAGATGGCATGCAGCGCAGACAATAATAGTGGTAGTTATCATACATCCCTGGGTTGCACACAACAGCATGCATGTGTCATAGCAGACAGCATGCAAATTACACAATCATAGTGTTAGTTAGCATACATCCCTGTGTTACACCATTTAGACCAGCACAGGTTAACAATACACCTGCCTGATGTGTGGCATATGACCTTGACAATCACATGCAGTATATGTGATCTGCTGACGTGTGCAATGACATGAATACATGTTTAACACAATGGTGTCCTGTCAAATATACAGTGGGGCAATGGTGTCCCAATGCAGTGTTGTCTGTCCTCCCTACAGATATACTGCACATTTAGCTGATGTGCATGGCCATTGCAGGGAATCATGAGGCATCTCTATTGCTATACAGCGTGATTTACAGAGTTCATAACCATGACTGTGTTCAGATAAAATACATATATACTGTGGAATGTGACCCACGTCACTGAGGTATATGCACACTAAATCATGATGTGGAAGTTGTGACAAAGGTCACTGATGGGTATACGGAAGACACCCGTGCACATCTGCAACCATATTGCGGCTGCCTGACAACTATGGCCAGACATGGCGAACACGTTGGTACACCATGTCCCACATGACATCTGTGTACCACACACACACACACACACACACACACACACACACACACACACACACATGAGGAGCAAGTATGCATTGATGTCCGGCACAAGCAAGGGGAATGTACTGCATCTGTGGGCTGATGTGGATACTGTACAGGTGACTGCTGTCATGTCGTGACACTCTCAAGATGTTCAACACATCCTATGTGGTGGATTGATGTTACGCCTACACAAGATGTGCACAGGCCTGTAGGATGTCTAGTGTTCCACATCTACAATATGACCATTATACAAAGGCCGTAGTTGGACCATGTGTGTAGCCATTGTATGACAGGGTGTACACACAAGCACATCATGTCTACTGTGTGTGTTGCTCCATGTCTCTGGCCATCCTCCATGGCCATGTGTGTACATGTGTTAGCCAAATTATTGTGACGGGCATCTATTTCACATGTCTGTGTTGTCTCACATGACATATATGCTCCACTGATGACAGGGTTATGCAGATAAAGGGTGGTATGTGGGATATGTTTTCAGGTTAGGTAGGCAGTGTTGCAGCCAGGCTACTAGATGTCCTGGACATATCAAGATAGCACATCACATTGTGTGACATTCATAGAAGGGCTATGATCCATACCAGTGAATCCTGTGGGCTGACCATACTCCAGCCCACTGTGTAGTACTGCTGGTATTCACCACATGTGTAGTTCTGATCTGTAGTACATGTCCCTAAAGTGAACAGCACCTCCACTATTGTATACACAGCTGTCCACACATCTGGCAATGACAGTTTGTGAGAATTCATGTTGGTGAGATGATTCACATAGTTTACAAGTGTTGCACATGGGTAGTCATTGTGATGCATTGCAGGACTGACCTGTATATTGTGACAGGACCATACATTATGTGTACATGTTGTAAATGGACACATGGCAGACAGAATTGTGCAGTACAATTCCTGATCAATATTAACAGTCTTACCTGCAACGGGCTGCTGTCGCAGCGGAAAGGCAGATGTACCTAAGTAGGAGTAACACAGCAGTATGAGCATAATCCATGCCTGTATAATGACTACAGGGTGCAATGTGCATAAAACATACACCGGTACATTAGACTATACTATGGTGTATGCACATGTGTGCATACACAGAGTAGCATACTATAGTATGCGGCATGTGTGTATACATGCTTGCATATGATGTTATATTACATATTGTACAGTGACACATGCAACTATATGGAATATAGTTGTTATAGCTGCAGTACTGACTTACCAGGAAACTCCAGGGTCAGTGGTTGAGAGACACCAACCTCCACAATATCGGCTAAAATTTGTGGATGTGGTTCCGCAGGTGTCCCCAGGTTGGCCAGTAGCTCCTCAGTACGTGTGAGTGGTGGCTGGGTTGGTGGTCCACCACTTGTTGCACCTTGTTCCCTGGTGATTGCATTTACACTCTGTTTCACCCATCTAATGAGGTCTGTACAGTGTCTGCACACCTGCTGGTATGTGCGGTTGTGGCCACCAACATCATTAACCCTCCTGTGAATCTCCATCCACAGGGCATCCCGCTGCTGTGCATCCAGTGGCACATGGCTGAACAGGATATCATGATTGTTGAGTAGGTATGGGATGAGGGCCTCATCCTTCAAGTGGGTAAATGGGGGTAGCCTTGCACTCATCATACCTGGAAGACATAATGATGGAGACAGGTAACAGTAACTCATAGAGACATACAGAGCTACAGCTGAGCATACATGTGTATTGAATTTATTAAGTTTAAATAGTTGGGTTTGCAAACCTACATGACACTGACATGTTTGCATCACACACATGTGACACTCAATGTTGAGTGGATATTATCGCCATATGTGTGTGTGTCACCTGTTTACATTGCTCATACTCCATGTGAATGCTGTCTTGATGTGGACATGTCTGTTTGCCTGTACTGGTCTTCCAACCTATCAGCACATGGCTGGATATGTCCACCTTAATGCAATCAACCTTGATTCTGTGTATATGTCAAATATAAGGACTTACACTGCCTTAACAGACATGACCAGTGACCCTGCAGACTTGCTCACATAAGGTTTTACTTGTATGTGTTCTGCCATATACATTTACATGGCACTGCACAGCAATTCAACATCCTGCCATGTATCACCTGTGTTGCACATGTGATACACATGGGACACTGGCTAGAGAAATGGTATTTGCAGGGATGGATATCAACTATAGCATGTACAGTCAAAGTCAACTAGTGGGCTATATGCCATGGGCTATATATGAATCTAGGATGAAAGGTTACCTGGCAGTAGCTGACAGGCATGTCTGTGGGGCCAGGTGGAGCAGTGCCAAATTACTGATCCACAGGGTTAATGATACATTTACCATTCGGTCATCACACCATGTCTGAGAGGGGAGTGATGTGCAGCTTTGATGGACAGGAATGCATAGTCAGGACTATGTAAAGTGTATGGGACAAGGATATGTCCAGCATGTGGAAGGTGGATGTCCATGCGAGATCAAGATGAGTATGTGTAGCATGTCCAACATCACTGGGTTGGACATGGATTTATTCAAGGTATGCATCATGCTACATAGTGGAGATGCGGAATGGGAAGGCTGGTGTAGGCCATCTGCACATGGCCAATACCCCTTAAAGGAAATATGTGATCTGATATGGGTCACTTGAGTGTTGTGTATGGCTGGACAATGATCTCTAAATTCATGGATGGCACCCTGTCATTATTAGGGTTGTCACATATGACTACCTGACAGGTGTGGTGACGTAGCTATCACAGGAAAGACAACCGCCCAGCTGCATCCCTTACACACAAGTGTCCATTATGTTGACCACTGCCTAGGTGGTAGTTCATGGGTACAGGGTTATTAACATAGGGGTGACAATACAATATGTAGCTGTCAGATTGTGGCCATATGTTACACACACCTCACCCACAAAGCCCCTTCTGTATGTTGTCCACAACACTCCTGAGTCAGCTATTGCTCCTAGATCATAGTCATTCACATACTTCAATAGGCAGAATGCCTTCTGTTTGTCTGTGAGGTATGGACTACAATGAGGGGGGATAAAATTCATTAACCCTGACATACTGTAGCTGCCACTGGTGTGATGAGCATGTATTATTCAGACACATTCTGTACTGTTGATTCTGCCAGCAGTCCCATTGCAAAACACTCCTGTGACATAGGAATGTACAGCTAGTATACTGAGTGTAGGTGGTACACAGTATGGGTGATGATGTCCTATGACCTGGCAAGGTTATGATATGTTGTGTGACATCAACCTTACTGTCATCTACATCTGTACTGCTGACATCAATTATTTGATCAAGGTTCATGGCCTTCCAGACCAGACTCAGCAGGGTAGTAGTGCAGTACTTCCCATTATCAGTGGTGTCTCCTCCTTTGTGGGGTGTGATACCTGTTGGTGTGCACCATTCAGTTTGTACAGAACCTAACATGGAGCTATGTTTTATATGATGTGTACGTGGAGAGCATCTTGTTTTGCCATATGTGTATGATACAACCTATGATGTGGGCAGGTCGCATGCAGCCTGAGTGCAGCTTGTACCTGCATAGTTGTGGGTACAGGGGCCCTGTGGTGTACATGGATATATGCTTGTGTACCTGTTGGGGGGGGGGGTTGTGTGTTTATGTTATCCAAAACCCTATCTGGATTGCTTATTCATGCTCAGCACTTGTTCAGAACTTATAAGCACCATGTAAGCTAATAATTACTATAGCACTCAATCTTCCTCATTACCTAGAGGTAAGGGTAAACAGGTTTTGTACATACTTTTCTCACTTGCTTAGAGTAAAATAGCTCTTGTACTCACTTTCCTCACTTATCTAGGTGAAAGTAGTTCTATATTCAGGCATGTCCAAGAGTCAACCGCCAGTGTTTTCACCTGTCTAGCTGATGAATCTGGACATCTTGAGGCAATGTACACATTGCCTCATGTATACAGACAAGCATCTCTGCCCACCACCCAACATTACAACCTGTGAGAGATGCACTCATTGAGACAAACTGGCGGTAAAGCTCTCTCCAACCAAGCCTGACCGTGACAGTCATGTGAAGAAGGTAAACATTTGCACCACACCACACTCATCACATAGATTCACTGAATCTACCCCACCATTAACTGGGAAAACTACTTGTGTACCAACACATTAGCTCAACGCTTTCTGGAATTCATAAACACCAATGCCCTGAATCAACATATCCACACACCCATCAGGGGCAACAATATCCTAGACCTAGGCATTACCAACATGAGTGACCGGTACTCCACACGTGAAGTCAACTCCTCGGTCTGATCCAACCATGAGCTGAACACTGTTGATATCCACATCCCGCCCCCACACCCCCATTAAGAGAACCACAGTATAATATGTCTAAAAAGCCAATAACATGCTTCTTAAGACAGACGTGGTGAACATCATGACTCCCATGCAGATGGACAATACTGTTACAACTGCTGAATCCTACAAAAATGCACTCTATAAGCACTTACACAAGTGCATGGCTTGTGCTTTCCCAAACAGAACAAAGACGCTATATTCCTAATTAAGGAAACCAATCTGGTGGTCCCCTGCCATAAAAAAACGGTACTACAGGAGGAAGACACTGTTGCTCCATGGTCAGTCTCAATAAGAAGGTGAGATTCCTTATAAGATCCTCCAAAGCTAGCTATGAAAACTAAACCGCCACTAATTCCAACAACAACCACAAAGCATTCTATAGCTATGTCACTTATCTCGATGCCAACAACCAGATCTGCTCTGAGTTACAGCAGAAAGGCATGAACATTACAGAACCAGCTGATATTGGCAACATCCTGCAGATAGGTTCAGTGCTACCTTTTCCTGCTCCCTCTCAAAGTTGCACACTCTAAAGCCAATATCACAGCTTCCATGGGACCGGACAACATCCCAGGCTGCATTTTACATGAACTTCAGAATGTACTGGCTCCCCACCTATGCACCATGTTTAATAATAGCCTCACATCGGGCAAAGTGCCCCCTGAATGGTGCACAGCAACAGTTATCCCACTTCACAAAGGTGGCGCCACAACAGACCATGGGACCTATTTCACTATAGACCTGACTAGCCTGGTCTGCAAGGCTGTGGTGCACATCATGGATCTCAGTCACAGAGACATTGGGTACCTCCAAACCTTTGACTCCTCCCAGTTTGGCATTGTTAAGGGCAGACCATGACTCCTAAACCTAATGGCCTTCTTAGAGACAGTTACCAAGGCGTTAGATGAGGGTAAGGAGGTCCACACAGCCTACCTATATCTGTCATAGGCTTTCAACACCATTACTCCTTCTGGTATTATCAACATACCCATCCGTCTGAACATTAACCCCTACGTCATGTGATGGTTTGCCAAGTGGCTCACGGACAGAACCCACACAGTGGGAGTTGCATACCCTATGTCCGACTGTATACCAGTTACAAGTGGCATCCCCCAGGGCTCAGTCCTAGGACCCCTCACGTTCAGTATTTACTTCTCTGATGTACAGACAAGCACAGGAGGGCTTTGGCTGAAAAGGTTTGCAGATGACTGCAAACTAGGGGACATAATTGTTTCCCCAGCTGTTACAGACACCCTCTGGAAGGGTCGCACTGAGACGGATACCTAGTGTCAATATCATGGCTTCAAGCTGAATGCCTAAAAGTGCATAGTCACCCCCTTTGAATATAACTAATTACCTGCAGAATACCACATAGGTGCTAGTCCCCTACATACAGAAAAGGTAATAAGGGATCTGAGAACCCCAGTAGATAGCAATCTCTTCTTTGATACCAATAATGACAAGGTGGATAGAATATCCTTCTACATGGCCCTCCTAATCTCTAATGGGTTCACTTCCAGATCAAAGGAGGCCATTGTGACTCTCTACTCATGACTTATTAGACCCATTAAAGGATACAACACCTCATTTGGGATATACCTTACAAGACAACTGCAACAGCTTGGAAGACCACAACAGTACCACAACAAGAGGATTACTGACCTCAAACAGATGACCTATGTAGCCCAACCTAAGAAACTCCAGCTGTACTCCATTGCATACCACATACTCACAGGTGATCTCTGGTTGACATACAAGGCCCATGTCCAACCCTGTATTGCTGGATATGCTCCATCTAAACAGAGGCCCCTGAGAGCCACATGCTCTAGGGATATACATCTAACCACAACGATGACTAGGACTTGCTTGACAGATAGATTCCTGACCTAGACACTCCCCATGCTTTGGAACATGATTCCAATGCACATCAGGCAGGCCCCCTCACTAGCACTCTTCAAGGGAAACCTTGACGTGTGGATGAGAGACAGACATCTACCCCGTGTATCACTGCAGTGGCTCTGCTGGACAGAGGCACAGGGAACCAATGGCTCTGCCATTCAGAGGCACAGGAAACCAACCTATAGGGGTGGTGAGAGCCAACACACTCTAGCTAGGCTTATAAATACCCTTGGTAAGACAGCCTAGTACCTACATTTGCACATATTACATGTCGTATGTGCATGGATAGTTAACTAGCTCTTCCATTTTACTTTGCTATCATGGTGATAAACTGTTGGGTGATTAAAAGACATATGTATCCTGTTATTGTGTATTGTAAATGCCAATATAAATAACTAATGTTTGCCTAACATAACAGTAATACTATGTAGCTTGTAATACATATCTGCCAACAATACTGTACATTACACAGTTATTGGCACAATATCCCACAATGCAAATCATAATTGCGCAGTGGCACAACCTTTGATATGTTATTCTCAGTAATACACCCATACATATGGCTACAGTTACAATATATCATATATATCCCCTGTTATAGCACATACTTGTTGGACCAGCCCTGCCACTGACAGCGGCTGGTGAGGAGTATTTCTGTTCAAAGCCCTTATATAGCATCCCTTATGGTGTATGCAGTGTTTGCTTTGTGACCTACAGCAGTACACACAAATACTACAAGCATTACTATGCTCAACAATACATCACTACAAGATAACTGTTTCCACTATATGGATTGTGTGCACTTTAAATACTACAGAAAGGTACTAAATACACAGACATAATGACTGTTCTACATACCTTATTAGTAACCCAAGGTGTCGTTAACTGTTGATTCAATCCTTTTCAGTTTGTGTTTCAATGTTCTTTGCAACATTCCACTGGTATATACGGATGGTTTGAATGTGTGATAACCAATCCTTTTCTAGTTACATATCGGTAACGTGCTATCCTGACCACCAATTGGTGTTCCAAAGTAGTTAATTAGATGCACATCAGCTGTGCAGTTACTCCATTAGCCGATACCACAGCAACAGTGGTGTATAACTGAGTACTCCTTTTGGGCATTGTCCGTTTGCCTTACTTTTGAGGAAGATGGCCTGGATGTGTTGTTTGTGATATATTTCAACAGTTATATGGAGACACACAGAGATATATTAGCTTCATGACTCCCGTGGATTGTGTGTAATGGCTAGACAATTTTGTTCTACATGTGAGTACAGCTGTTATATTTCAGAACATTGCTACTTATGCAGGGTTTGTTTGTACCTGATACTTCTGCAAATGTTTAATTCTGGCAAGGATGTTTGGGCAGCTCAAGGCTTTATGGCTATGCATGAACTGTTATGTGGTTTACAGTGTGCTCACCAGACATCCTTGATTTGGTGTGCAAGTGTAGCATACTGTGCTGTTACTCAGTAATTGCTAACACATCCCTCTTAAATGGGATTAGTGCAAACAAACCCTGTAACATCAGCAGCTGTTCCATTGTATAACAGCAGCTATTTCACATAGGGCCATATTAGTGTGTCTCTGACAAGGTATGCTAAGGCTTCTGCAGATGTCGTACAGTGAGTGAATTGTTTGTGATGTTATTACAGTTTGTATTGTAATATGTTTGGGTGTGGCGGTAATGTTGGTGGGTGTGCATAGAAGATGCAGGTGTGTAGGAACTGCTTTTATACATAATTGATATGTGCGTGAGGGTTCCATCCTTTTGTGGACTAATGCAATGGTAATTGCAGGCCGATTCATTAAGGCACTGTTATGTAGTTCCTGTATAGCATGCAGGTGATGTTAGTCCTCGAATCCCTTCGGTAATACATCTGAATGTAATAAAGTGTTGCTACATGAAAGCTGTATATTTTTGTCATAGGTATTTGCAGTCATCGTAGTTGTGTAGGTGACTGACCATCTTTGGCTAGGGTTGCCACCTTTTCATATGGCCATAGTGAGAAATTTTCGGGACATACATCAGAATTTACAGGCCAACACAAACCCACAGTCAGTACAAGGGATAGAACTTTCCTTTCTTGCCTAAATATAAGCTTATTCTTGTAGTAGTTTACTAGCTTATCCTGTTTCTTGTAACATGTAGGTATTTTAGATACAGAAATAACTATTGTATGCAACTATTACAGTACATATGGGACATAATTATGTCCTACAATCCCAGGACATTTGCCACAATATATTTGGTCAGGACACAACCACTCAAAGAGGGACTGCCCCTCGCAAAGTGGGATAGGTGGAAACACTATCATTGGCTCATATCCAAAGCACATATTTGTAATAGTGTATAGGCATATACTCTCCATATCCTTTGTTCATAAAGGTTGGTAGTGGCGGAATGTGTGATTGCTATGGTCCATGTTAGATTGTATTAATATTAGTCTGAAATTAATTATGTTGTAAATATGCTGAAAGAAAAGGCTTGCTTAAATGCAGAAACAGACTTTAGTAATATGTGATCAGCAGTCATACTAAATGACCATGGCTTGGAAAAGGAATCTGCTGAATGGACATTTTTTCCTTACAGACTCAAAACAGGATGTATGCAAGAGCAAAAATACAAAATCTGCTTTTAAAGAATGGACATTTTTCCCTTACAGACTCAAAACAGGATGTATGCAAGAACAAAAATGCAAAGTCTGCTTTTAAAGAACAATGACATGTTATTCTGAATGGAAAAACAGGATGGCACAGGAACAGATTTTTTTTATACAAAGATCCAAATAAAATACAGGATGTTCACACTGTCAGAAAAGCTGATCTCTGACAATGTGTTTTCTCAAAAATATGTTTTTCTTCATAAAAAACAGGATATGCTTATCAGCATTGACATAAGAACACATGTTTCTATACACAGATCCAAATAGAATACAATGTGTTTCCTCAAAAATATGTTTTTCTACATGGACATCAGGACACTGTTACAGGATATTCACACTGTCAGAAAAGCTGGTCTCTTACAAGACATTGTTAAACAAGGAAGTTTAGTATTGTTTCTACAGGATAAGCAATTCTCCAAAATATGTTTATGCATGACTAAAAAGAGTATATAAAGAGCTGTATAAATCCAGCTATGTTAGAGGGGTATGGTAGGAACACATTTGGTGTTCTGAGGTAAATGTTATATCTCTCACATCATCTGTACTATATGAGAAGTAAAGTTGGAACAGTACTTTTAAGCTGTAACGTGTTTCCGTTTGGTTTATTATAAAAAGTTATTGGTTACTGCTCTTAAAGACAAATGCTGCAAAGTATATTCTCTCATCAGTGTATATTCTGCAAGTTTCTGTATGCAACAGACTGTGAATGCAAATATAACTAGACTTTGAATTTTAGCAGAATCCAGCCAGCAAGACTGAGTGTCATAAGAACACTGCAAATCCATCACACAGCAAGTAAGCTCCATGTAACAAATCCAGCAAGCAGCAGTAAGCAATAAGATCAAAATAGTTTTTCAATGGCGAGGCAGCTGAGTGACTAGCTCCATATACTTTTTCAATGGCAAGCTAGCCTGCATTTGAACCTACAATCTGCATTCAAACACAGGAGGAGTGATGGTAAGCCCTGCAGAGGGTCACTTCAGTTAAATTGCAGTAACTAACATTTGTACGTTTGTGTAAATCCTAAACAGAAGTATTCCAGTTTATGCAGCTTGCAGTAGTAAAGTTTTTAGACGTCTACATCTGGAATGAGACAGAAGTTCCAGTCGCAGTGCCATAATTTCACTAAAGAAAAGGGGGATATCCACTAGCCCATCAGTCCACTGCCTGTTGTGCTTTCCCAGCTTCTCAAATGACTTTGAAAAATTTTCAGCCATCTGCAACAACAGCCTGATCACCTGTTTTCTTGCTCACTGGTAAGACTTTTTTCTACGTCACATTTTTTAGTATGGTTGCTATTCGACAGTTTGGATATAAACAGTCTGGATATTAGATTAAACAGTATGGGTATTTTCATGCATAATTCCAGCAAATATAAAAAATTGCTATGTTGGTATACACAGCACATTAGTAAATGTAAAACCTTATTAGGGCAGGTTGATAGTAAGGCATTATGCAAATGTATTACAATCTTTGACTGGTATCTCAAAGAAAACCATGTGAAAAATGACAAATGTTTATTGTGTGCTTCAACAAAAACTGCATTTTGTGTATTATACTATAAAATAATATTGCATCATATTGCTAAAAAAATAGACTGTAAAGACAGATCTGAAGAATTAACTAAGGGAAAAGTGTTTCCATTACATTCTGATGTTGAACAGTTATGTCCTGTCACCACATGTGAGTCAAATCAGCTACTGATAGAACCCCTAGTACATTTTGTTACAAAGGAATGTAGTAAACTTCTCAAAGACAGACAGAATGAGTTCAGGAAGCTTAGACAACTTATACACACGTCTTTTCAAAAGTGCATAGGAGTTTCAAATTCAGCAGAACAGCTTACTAAAGAATGTCAGAAAGACCATGCAACATCACAGGAAATTCAACAGAAGTTGCAGGATAAAGGAAATAAATTAGCTGAACTGACAGAGACTGGGAACTTCCTGCATACACAGCTAATCTGTGCAAAAGAAATATATTTTATAATATGTTTATGTTTTGAAAATGGTTAAACATACGTGGTAGGATGGTAGGATCTGATGTCTGGACAAATCATTCTTAAATGTGTTACTTTCATTCAGTTAAAGCAAGACATCTATCAGTACTACAGTAAAGTAAAGCATATGAATGTCATTCTTAGCATAGTCAAAATGTAAACAAAACAGTTATAGTGCATAAAATTAAATGAAAATAGTTAATAAGAATAAAGATTTAAAGTCACAAGACATGACATGCCTGTATAAAGATATACATATACAAGACAGACATGCATGTGTGTTCTTTTCATCTAGAGTACATCTGTTACAATACACAAGAATAACAGTCAGACAACAGCAAATATAAATAATATAAATATAAATGTGTTGGTTGAACTAATATCTATTTTGTTTTTTACAATTTGTTTATAATTATATAGTAACACCAAACAGTTAAAGTTCTGAATTTTAAAAAGAAAATCACAGATGGTATTATTCAAACAGTTATTGTAAAATTAATGGCAGGACAGTTAAATAGATAAATAAATAAAAATACTGAAATCCATGTAAGGTAATTGTAAAATAATGTCTATTTATGTTGTATAAATGTATAGTTATGCAAATCACAATCACATTAAAGGAAAAATGCCAAAAGAATTAATTATGGTTTATAGAGTATAAAATGTGAGCTCAGACCTTCCTAGACTGAATGAATAGTTACAGGAAATGCTGGAAAGATAACATAAACAACAAGACTGATTGTCAGGCAAGTAGCTTGAGTTTTTCTAAAGCATCATTGTTATTAAAACATAATTGTTAAAATATTTACAGGCAACACTATTTAGTAATTGTAATAAAATGTCACAATTGTGCATAGATGTCACTGATAATCTATTTGCAAGTAAATGTTAAAAGAGAAGAAAAAAAACTCAGTTGTATCAAGTACAGCCAGCAAATGGGCTATAGTATATATACAGTTCAAATCAATTGTGCAGGAGGGTGTAAATGCCTACTAGTGGTAGTAAACAGCAAAAGCTTTATAAAAAATGATCAAATCAGATAAAAGTCCATAGTTTATTAGTAACCAAATAACGTAAATGTATGGCCAAAGTGTTGGGCTGACATACATTCTATTCTCACAGCATAGGGCAGGTAAACAGTGCTGAAGTACTACAGGGGGAGGGGTACTTTCTCAGTTTTACACTGACTGTATAAGGGGGAGGGGCACTTTCTCAGTTTTACACTGACTGTGTAAGCAGTACTGCACAAGGGTCTGAAATAAAGCTACAGAAAAAATAAATAACAAGGGTCTGAAATAAAGCTACAGGAAAAATATCTAATTCCTTCTTGACAATACTCTTTTATGGGGAAAAACAGGTATTAGCATATTAGAAATACTGGTAAACTGGATTAAACCTGACAGGATAAGATATTTTACAAGTTGTTAATAGCTATCATAATGGTTATTATTGTATTGTTTAGTATTAAATTGTATTTACAACCTGTTAAACTGTAAAGCTATACAAGAGATGGTTTAAAAAACAAGAGATGGCTTAAAATTGATTACAGCTATACAAAAGAGAGTAAAAAAAAAAATGAACAAGAATGGTCACTATTTTTATATGTTTTTGGCAAAACAATGTTGGTATAAAAAAGCATCAATGGCAATGTTGGTATAAAAAAGCATCAATGTTTATAATTGTTAAGTATGTAGTTTAAAATAACAGGACATATGGATATGGTATCAATTCCACTAGATATTTCTAAAGAGACATAAACATTTTCCAAGATTTTGCTCAATATTAATGTTATTAAATTTGTAAGATTAGACTAAATGTACTTTATAGTCATTGTATGTACAAATGCAGAAAAATTCAGTACAAATTAAATTAATGTCTAGTAATAAATGTGTGAAAAAAACATATTTAAAGAAAACAATGGGTCCAGGGTACCTACTAGATTAAAATGCATAAATAGCAAACAGTCTGTGTAAATACATACTGATCAGGATACATTGTAATAAGTTCAAAAGTAATTTGTCAAGTTGTAATATCACTGGTTTTATCCCAGTAAAATAACTGCTTTCAAATATTTATTATCTAAGCCCAGTTCAGTACTTTACCAAGATGTTAATGGGCAGTTCAAAGACATGACCACAATGTTATGGTTAAAATGACATTGAAATTGTGTGTTTTCAGTAGTGTATAAATGCTTGCAGAAGCACATGGTTCTAATCTCTTATAGTTAATTTAACAGTTGCAAAAAGTTAATGAAACAGTTCTAAGTCATAAATTAAATTCTGTGATTGCAAAATAATAAATTAATCAAGTAAAATTAAAGCAGACACAGCTCATAACTGATAAAATATTTTCACAGAATAGTCTGCAAAAGAAAAAGTTGTTAAATACATTCAGTTTGGTAGTAATACTTAATATCATTGTATTAACTATGTAAAATTGCATTTTGATTTGTTGTATCAAACTAAAGGTTTGTTTCTTGTGTTTTCTATATAAAATGTTTTGAGTATGTTTAAAAACAGAGGGAATTGTTAGATTTTATTAATATTAGTCTGAAATGAATTATGTTGTAAATATGCTGAAAGAAAAGGCTTGCTTAAATGCAGAAACAGACTTTAGTAATATGTGATCAGCAGTCATACTAAATGACCATGGCTTGGAAAAGGAATCTGCTGAATGGACATTTTTTCCTTACAGACTCAAAACAGGATGTATGCAAGAGCAAAAATACAAAATCTGCTTTTAAAGAATGGACATTTTTCCCTTACAGACTCAAAACAGGATGTATGCAAGAACAAAAATGCAAAATCTGCTTTTAAAGAACAATGACAAGTTATTCTGCATGGAAAAACAGGATATGGCACAAAGATGTTTTTTTATACAAAGATCCAAATAAAATACAGGATGTTCACACTGTCAGAAAAGCTGATCTCTGACAATGTGTTTTCTCAAAAATATGTTTTTCTTCATAAAAAACAGGATATGCTTATCAGCATTGACATAAGAACACACGTTTCTATACACAGATTCAAATAGAATACAGGACAATGTGTTTCCTCAAAAATATGTTTTTCTACATGGACATCAGGACACTGTTACAGGATATTCACACTGTCAGAAAAGCTGGTCTCTTACAAGACATTGTTAAACAAGGAAGTTTAGTGTTGTTTCTACAGGATAAGCAATTCTCCAAAATATGTTTATGCATGACTAAAAACTGTATATAAAGAGCTGTATAAATCCAGTTGGTTAGAGGTATGGTAAGGACACAAGTCCTAAGGTAAATGTTATATCTCTCACATCATCTGTACTATATGAGAAGTAAAGTTGGAACAGTACTTTTAAGCTGCAACGGTTTTCCAGTTTGGTTTATTATAAAAGTTATTGGTTACTGCTCTTAAAGACAGGTGCTGCAAAGTATATTCTCTTATCAGTGTATATTCTGCAAGTTTCTCAATGCAACAGACTGTGAATGCAAATGTAACCAGACTTTAAATCTTAGCAGAATCCAGCCAGCAAGACTGAGTGTCTTAAGAACACTGCAAATCCATCACACCAAGCACCAAGCAGTAAGCAGCTTCAAAATATTTTTTCAGTCCATGTTAAACACATATATGAACACTTCAACCACTGTATACGGGATACCTATGGAATCCCTAAACCACAGAGTTCTGATGCACACAGTACCGGGCCCAGACTCCCATACCCCACATTACCGACAGCGACAGTAACTCGCGAAAGTAACATGAACATGGAACACACAAATGCACACACAGACACACTGCTACCCACCACATCCAAATAAACCATCTTACATGATGTATGAGCAGGTGGCCAAGCCCCCCTACATCCCTCCAAGTAGGTGTCTGCGCCCCCCACACCCCACCTATTTTAATATTCTACCTCCTAGATCACGCAGACAAATGCACAAAGCTAACCCACACCCACACATTACAGTCCCCCAAGAACACACACCACACCCAGAACACACACTTACACACACTACAGCCCTAAGAAACACACTTACACACAGTAACCTACCTGAAACACAACACTAGAAGCAATGACTAACTGTCCCTTAACATCGTGATTTTACACCTCACGCATCTGGTGTTTCGGTACTGTGTTCTTTCAGACCTTAAGCCTCGGGATTATGCGTGTCGGCATGTAAAGCAGTCGGTATGTGGTAGGTATCCCATTTATATACCTCCATGGTTATGTAGATGTTAACTTATCTATATATCTACATATATATATATATATATATATATATATATATATGTATATCCCCATATATCGACATATATCTCTCTCTCTCCCCCTCTCTCTCTCTTTATATATATATATATATATATATATATATATATATATATATATATATATATACAGATATATATATATATATAAAACATACACCTTTCATTGGGTACATGCCGGTTTGTCCTATTTCAACACATTTGTACCTTTTGTGTTTTATCCTGTCAGTATACACAACTGTTATTGGTACATCTCAGGTAGCTTAGGGGTATGTTATTGTGGTGATTGTGTACATGGTTGCATGTTCTAATCCTGGCAGTGATATCTTACCTCTCAGAGCAGGCACTGGTAGTGCAAGGGTGATTAATGCACATTTAAGCAGTTGTGTGTTCCACATGTTTATTATTCTGTGGAGAACTACCTATATATGCAAGCTGTGTTTAAGGAATACTATGTAACATGTAAACATCTGTGAAGATTCCTGTCAGGGATACTCCTCATTATTTGGAACTACATCCCTGATTACATTATACAAAACCCCTCACTAACACTCCAAGGATTCCTTGCAGAGTGGGTCGGGAACAGTGGCTACACCCCTGGGATCCCGCAATTGGCTCTGCTCCACAGAGGGACAATTAATCAATGGGGTGGCAACAGCAGACACTTTTTGCCTATGCTTATGAGTGGCCTCGGCAGTTGGACATGTACCTACCTATGTATCTATGAACCTCTACATACAGTATGGACACATGCTGATAGCTTTTTTTACTGTTCAGGTATTGACTTACCTTGTGCCAATGGCGGTTGTGTGTACAATAGTTGAGGGCTACCTATGTAGGATGCACACAGTTAGACCACCTATACATGACAATTTACAGGTGGTCGTGTGTGTGTGTGTGCCATCCATGTTTGCTGTGTGTGCAGGTGGAGAAGGGTGTCAGTCCATGAGTCCCTACACTGTCAGTATGTGTGATATACATTCCCTCTTTGCCAAGGCATGGGCATACTGGGAACGCTTCTGTCTGCCTACTAGGGCTCGCTAAGGGTGTTTGTGGTCTGAGTCCCTCTGTGCCTGTGGGTCCCTTGGTAATGGTGGTGGGCTGTGAGGGCCTTCACCATTCTGTCCCTGCTGCAGCTGTTTCCGCAGGATCATATTGTGAAGCATGGCACATATTATGAAGATGTGGGCACACGTGCCTGGAGAGTACTGCAAGGCTCCACCAGATATGTCCAAGCAATGGAACTATGATTTCAGCATCACAAATATGCTGTCTATGATGATTCTGGTTTCTGCGTGTGCCTCATTATGGCATTCTTGCATGGCTGTGTGTGCATTTCTGATGGGAGTCATCATCCACTGTTCCAGTACATAGCCAGCATCCCCCACCAGGTGGCCATATGGGATGTCCCCCCGGCAAAACATGATACAGCTGTGAGGCATGCCAGATGTGGGAGTCTTGATAGCTTCCAGGGCTGCCAGCACACACATCCTTGATAATTCCTTGGGCATTACACAAGACCTGGCAGTTGATGGAGGGGAATCCTTTGTGGTTTATGTAGTGCCTACCCTGCTCACCAGGTGGAGATGTGATGTGTATGTGCATGCAGTCTATTGCACCCAGTACCTCCGGGTAGTCTGCCACACAGTGGAAGAGACACATATTGCTGAACAACTCCTCCTGCATTCGGGGGAAGTATATGTGCTCATTGGCATGTGGTAACATGGCATCCAGGAACTGGTGGAGTACCCTGGATGCTGATGCCTGTGAGATCCCCATGATATCCCCAGTTGGCCTTTGGAAAGTACCTGTGGTTAGTATTCTCAAGCTTACACATACCTTCTTGTCCACTGGGATGGGTTCCCCTCTGTTAATTCTGGCTCTGAGGCATGGCCGGCACAGCTCAACAAGTTGCTGTATAATGTATCTGTCCACCCTGTAACACTCTACTATCTCCAGATCATGTAGCCCCTGGTAGGATACCCTGGGTCTGAACACTCTTCTCTTCATCCGGTGCCTGAGATGGTAGTCAGCATCATCCTCCACACCACATTCAGTCTCCAACTCATGCTGGTGAATCAAAGCTATGGCGGCCATTAACATGTACATATTAAAAGTTCCCTGTCTGTATACACCAATGGTGCAGAGTGTTTGGGAATACACAAGTGTGTGGGGCTTTCACACCTTATACTATTGTGCAATGGATGATGCTGGTGTAATTGGGTGTGTTTGTGCTATTCCAGCTTCAGGGTATCTTACTTATTGGTTTTTCAGCAGGTACTGCTATTGTGGGGCCTTTGGTGTTGACTTACACTTGGCTGCCGTGATTCATCTATTGCCCTTTACTTCAATATTCAACCCGATTCCCCTCCCATTGTCAGGCATGCATCCAGCTGCTGGCTTTCTTGTTTTGTACTTTCACAACCCAGGATTGTGTTGGGAAATGTGTTATGTAGCTGATCTACTGCAAGTTTGCTTTGTTTTGCTGTGACAGTTCTCTTTTCTTTGCTGTACAGCACCTCCCCTTTCCTGTTCTGCAGGTAGCTCCTAGCAGCCTTGTTAGCTGTTGTCTATGGCTCACTGTGAGTTCCTAGGTGTTAATTACTCATTTGTACTCCAATTACCATACTGCAGCATTTCCTTATTGTCTTCCCATATCTTTCCTGTTTCAGCTGTGGTGCGCGCCACTCACAGCTGTTTACTGGGTTTCGTGTGCATTTTCATCCACTTTCACATGAACTTTCGGTTACCTTGTGTGCTCTCAGATAAGCAAAGCTATGGCTATTTCCACACCCCTATCCTGTGGCTTTGCTTAGCAACAGTCAACATGGATTAGCAATGATCCAATGTGCTTACAGCTACGGTGGCACACCCCTCTCTTGATGTCATGTTTACCTCCAGGCCACTCCTCGGTGTTTTACTGCTACACGATGTGGTACATCCTTACGCCGGCGGGGCGTTTGTGATTCAGTATTACTTGACTTATTTGCATGGCATTGACTGCTAATTCCTAGTTACTGCACGGAACACTGTCACAGACCCTTAGCAACCCTTGCGCCATGGTTGTGGTGTAGCATGCATGCCATTGACTATTATGGGGATATCATGAATTGTGTTACATAGCAGTTTTATGACATCTAAATATATTTTCCTTGTGATTCCATTTGTGCACAGATGCACTGCGGTTTTACTTTGCGTTAGTGTGGCCATGACATTAAATGTTATTTTTTATATGTTGTGCATGTTTTTTTATGCCATTGGCTATATATTTAGCCATTGGCATATATTAACTTTATAATACTTAAGTTTGGTCTGCTTTCATGGCTCCAATTTTATGTTTGACAAAATGTATACCATTTTTTTGGTTTACATTTCTACATGCTTATGCTATGCCTGCACCACTTCATGAATCGCTATATAACTGCTGTGCATGGGGTAATTAGCATACATGTGCCTGCAGCTGCACAGCTCTGGCGTATGCTGGTAGTGCATGTGGAAACAGCTCATACCTGAATTGCTCGGCAGCCATATTTGGCGCTAGATCGCCGACACTACTCCGGTGCCTGGCGCAAGCTTCATGAATCCCAGAGAGAATTTCTAAGTCATTTCAAATAAATAGAGAAGTGCTCCAGTGTTATGTCTTAGGAGCATTTCTATTTAATATTTCCACGACAACAATTCCAGTGGTAGACCACTGTTGGTTACCATCATTTGCAGATTATACACAATTGACTACTGTAGTAACGTCATTGGAAGAAAAAAAATACAAAATATAATTCCAGATTAACCATTTACATGAGCAGAATGTAAGAGAAGTAAGTTTAATAACAAAAATGCACTGTTATAAATTTTTATTTTCAAATCATCCATATCCATATGCTACCTGTGATGATAGCCAATTCAAGGGTTTAAGTGTACCATTGTTTTTAAATGTTAACACTCCTGTAAATGCCATAATGCTAGGATACTTGTAATGACAATAATTTCTAAGCATGAGAGGGTCTTTTTCCCCTAGGACAGTAATTGAGTATTAACCTTGTTTTTTGTGCATTCACAAAACATGACAGTAACATCAGTGGAGTTATATTTATTACATTTAAAAAGCATATGTTTTTGTGTACTGTATGCCAAGCAGCTGTCCAATTGTTTCCTTACTCTATGTCTTCAGGTGGCACCTTTTGAGAATGTCATAAAGGTGACAAACAGTCTGTAGTTTAATACCTTGAAATACTGAATTGAGGGAAGTCTCATTTTGGCAAGAAGAGATATTGAGATGTTATAACATTCTATGTTATTGAATCTCATTAATTATTCTGAGCATAGTCCAAACTTACTCAAGGACCTGGTGTGGCTGATGTGCCCAGTCAGTGTTCTCTAGTACGGTAGTAGCGCTACCTGTATGTCAGTCCTGGTGTTGCTGGCAGGGGCCAAGTCTGACATACAGTTAAAGTTGCATGTCAATAAAACCGTCCAAGTCAGGAACTGCCCCTGCTGAGTGTCATGGCTTTCATAACTGCATTCTCCCCAGCCAAGATAAAGTATGGGGTTGTGAGGACTCTTTAGGCTGTGCCTACAAACACAGTATCACCATTCATTTATGAAGCTGATATAGCTTCATGTCTTCATAAATGAATGCGAGCACAGCACTCTCATGCTATCAGCACCTGTAGATCATGACCTCTGACAGCTTGCGCCTAGGTGATCTGCTCATTTCATCCAACCCTAATTACAACTCTGATACAAGCCATCCCCACAGGAGTTTGTAGGATAGCTCACATTATAGTGAGCAGTGCATGTTCATGGTCCCAGGTTGTCCTCCCTCTTATGACTCCAGAAGCCTGCAATACAGGTCCATCTTTATGGAGCATGGTACTGAAGGCAGTCCAGTTTTCTGCCAAACACAGCCTAAAGGACCTATTCCCATACAGACTTCTCACTTTGCCAAAAATGCCATTCAGTTCCAAGAACATTTTTATTCTGTCAGTAATCCAGTCGATGTATAAGACATCAAACATACATTACTGTAGATTATCACTGAAGTGACTCACATACATCTCATTTATTCTTAAGAATGACAACCCCATGCTTGACAACTCCCTATTACAGTGTTAAATCCGTATTATTATACTGGATGCTATGCATTACACACTTCACTACAAATCTCATCCTGTTCCATATCTCTTTTGAATATAAAAGCATTTGTCTGGCAGTTGTCTTAAAGAAATAAACAGCTATTAATGAGCTGTTTCCTGTGGTGCAAGGTTTGATTCCCTCAACCTCCACTGCCTAACTTTATGATTCTGAGTCGGTCACTAACCAGACACCACTCCTGAGCTAAGTCTAAAAATGGTCCATTGAGATCAGTGCTCTACCCTGGAAAACAAATAGACATCAAAATACAGGACTTCTTGACTTAGAATCAGCAAGTTGTTGACATTTGCTCTGCATACAGGAAATACAAGCACAATCATTTGTTAAACTTAATATAGTCACATTGAAAAAACAAAAGTAAAACTACATATTTTAGAATATGAAACCTCACTGTACACGATGAAAGCATAATTACTGTAAAAAGAAATGGTAGGAAAAATATTTGATCCTTAGGAAATACTTTGTGACCAAGTAATGGAGGGCAGTAATGTTCTTTGAGTAGTCTAAATTTCACGGTTTTAATAAAACTGAAGATCTGGTTAAATGGGAAGACAGCTTTCTGACTGTGTTATACAGCACCGATGCTCTGTGCTGTTCACCAGATGAATCTTTGTATTTTATTTTTGCCACACTGAAACAATGTCCCATATGCATGCACACTATATCAGGAAAAAGCCCTCGTGATTAAACCACACCAACCATGGGTAAATTTTCAATATACCAACGAAGAATGGTATATACCCAGATTTGCTCAGAGCTATTGCACAATGCTACCTCCTATACCGAGTCAACAGATAGTGCCAATATACTGGCCAACATATTCAGTGCCAACTTTACCTCTCCCCCCCAAAGTACCAATCACAATACCAGTAGATTGCCAGGCACCCAGTATTACTGCTACACAGGTTAAATCAGCACTGTCCAAGGCCAAAAATACAGCTTCTATGGTACCTGATAATATCACTGGCTGTGTTCTACATGAACTACAGAGTGAACTGGCACATCACCTGTGTGCCCTGTTCAATCACAGCCTCACCTCAGGCTTTGTCCCTACTGAATGGCGCACTGCTACAGTTATCCCTCTCCACAAAGGAAGAATGACTACAGACCCTGGACACTATTGCCCCATTAGCCTGATAAATAGGTTCATAGGTTCTTGGGTTGATACCAGGCCATCGGCCCTAGGGCCTATACAAGCCTAGCCATAACAATTCCTTGGCTATTTTTTCCCACAGTATTTACTTCCCTGGTATGCAAAGCTATGGAATGCATCATCATGGACCTAATAAACAAGGATATAGGGAATATCCAAACTCTGGATCCTACACAGTTTGGTTTTCTGAAGGGTAGATCATGCCTGCTCAACCTGGTTGACTTCTTTGAGACAGTCACTAGAGCTGTGGATGAAGGCAAGGTGGTTCATACAGCCTATCTTGATCTGGCTAAGGCCTTTGATACCATTCCCACTCAGGAACCATAGAAAAACTCATTAAGCTAGGCATCAACCCCTACATCAGTAGGTGGATTGCAAACTGGCTCACCCACAGTGTGAAAGTAGCTGACTCAAAGTCAGACTGCTGACCAGTCACAAGTAGAGTCCCACATGGTTCAGTCCTGGGTTCTCTCCTGTTTGGTATCTACTTTTCTAAGTCAAGGCCAACTTGAATGGACTCTGGCTGACATAGTTCATAGACAATTGGAAGTTGGAAGCCATAATTAACTCCCCAAGTGATGTTGACATCCTACAGAAAAGCCTCACTGAGACCAACAACTGCTGTCAGAACCATGACCTTAAACTCAATGCCAAAAAACGTGTCATCAACCCCTTTGGGAAAAACCTAGTTCCCATGAATTACCACATTGATGGTAGTCCACTGAACACAGAAGACGTTATAAGAGATATGGGAACACAGGTTGACAGCAACCTCTCTTTTGACCACCACATTGCCACTGTGGTCAGAAAGAACTTCTGTGTAGCACGTCTCATTGCTAAGGGTTTTGCATCCAGGAAGAAAGAGGGCATTGTCTTCCTCTACTCTTCCCTCATTCGGCCAATCATCGAGTACAATGCCCCATTTGGCATGTACCTCACTAGACACCTGCAACAACTGAAGAGGCTGCAAATGTACCTCACAAAGAGAATCCTAGGCCTTAAACACTTGTCCTATATGGACAGACTCAAAAAACTCCAATTATTCTGTCTCATATCACCTACTTGGAAGCGATCTCTACTTGACTTACAAAGCCATGTCTGACCCAGCTCTGTTAGAAATGCTACATCTAAATAAATCCCAATCCCTCCACACTACATACTCCAGAGACCTCAACCTCATTACCACAATCAACAGAACAAGCTGGAGGGACAGATTCATAACTCAGAGACTGCCCATGTTATGGAATAGACTTCCCATACATCTCAAGCGGAGTGCCTCACTGGCCTTCTTCAAGAGAAATCTTGTTGAGTGGATGGGAAATAGAATATTCACCACTGGGATCACTCCAGTGGCTCTACTCGACAGAGGCACTGGGAACTAAGGTCGGGTGGCACTATGCCAGGGTAATCCTATGGGCTATGCTCGTAAACGCTCCAGGGCCATTAGCCTAGTACACACCTATGAACCTATATACCACACCACGGCATCGGTTATTTGTTAAATATTTATTCTGGGAGGTGACAGGAAGACAACTCCCTAGTGTGCGCTTTTAATGCATAGCAATGGTAGAATGCAAACTCTTAAATGTACTAAAGGTCATAACGGTAGAATTTTTTACTGTTAATGGTTAACATATTACATCTGTACAAGTTCAAAATCTTTTTGTACATCAGAATTATTCCCAAAAGAAATTTAGCATTAATGAACACCTTAAAATAGGAACATAATGTAATAGCTGTGCATGTTCTCCAGCTAAATTGTTTATATAAAATGAAAATAGAAGAGTCCCAAACACTGACATTTGAATAACTTTATTGAGAAATTCTGTCTGACATAATTTTTCATTTAGCACAAAACACGTTAGTTTAAAAGATAGCTTCTGAAACAAGTAGCAAATATTTTTGACCATTTGCAAGCAGATAATTTTTAAGTAACAGTATGCAGCCAGCTACTTCAACAACTGTTTAAATACAGAAACATAACACCAATTAATAAGTCATTTTCTGTATTTGAATATATTCTTTTGTTTGTTACAGAAGAGGGTAATCTGTGTGCTGGGGTTGGGAGGGTGGCCTAATGGTTAAGGTGTTTGCCTTACAAGCACAAGGTGCAGGATTTGAGTCTCACAAGGGATAATTGGCTAGACTTAAAATAACTCTCAAGGGCAGTTAGCTTAGTACTAACCTATGAACCTGTACATAGGACAAAAGTGTGTTGCATTTTTGTACATATTCAAGAGTTTGCTAATATATATTTTTTTTTTGAAAGGGGACAGTATTTTCTTTTGAACTGGGTCCTGTGGTTATTACAAGTTTTGGGACTTTTAGCAGTGTAAAAACTAATGCTGTCTGAAGCTTTGACGAACTATGTGGTTGATCACAATTAGATAAATGTAAGGAGTTTTGATTGAACAGATAATATCTTTGGATAAAGGCACTGGTTATATTTATAGTTAAGATTTTGAAAATGCCCCCCCCCCCCCTTACAAATTATGTTTAGAAAGTCTGTAATGTGCTCTTGCTTGCAATGAGGTATTCCATTTTGGGGATGAAACTGCAAAGGAGAAATATGTATTGTAATGTGAAGGCAGAAACGCAACTGTGTCCTTAGGATATTGATGTGCAATTTGGTGAATGTGCATTATATAGGAAATATTTTATTTGAACTAATTGTTAATTATGATTGATTGGTCAAATCCTGAGATTGAAAGTGTCTGTAGAAGTTTACTTAGGCAATGTTCTTTTATTGTTTCATATATTTTATAAAACTAATATCCCTCTATTTTCAATGTATTGTTTGGATCCTTTTTTGACTCTATCCAAGTGCTGTCTCTTTGTTTTACATCTAATGTTAATTGTAATGACATTTTTCTATCTATTATGGGAATGACTTTATTGTAGAAAGAAGTGCTGATGTGGGTTAAGTACATGAACAGAGATTTAACCATTCTAATGTGTAATGTGGCTAACCTAAGATAGTCAGTATTTAAAGAAATGCAATATGTAATAACAGCTAATATTTTTCGTTCATAGATTTAAAAGAACAACTAAAAATTACGGGGCAATAAGATAACTTGAAGAATTTGCAAGCTGTATAACTACCGTGACATATGTGCAATTATATAGTCAGTCAAGTAGAAGGTTTGTGTTACTTTATTTAATCTTGCACCATCCTTTATATGTTTTGAAAGATTGTATGCAAGAGAATATTATTTAGATTTTTTGAGGGAGTTACTCTAGTCAAGATTGCAAACACCAGTGATGATTAGACTATTATTTTTTTTTTTTTGGAAATTTGTAATAAAATATCTCCAGTTAGTATATTCTTAAAATGTAGAAGAATATACATTGTGCAATTGTGCATAACTATCATGCAAACCCTATATGGCGATCCAATTTGAAACATTAGAAATAAATTTGTAATAAAATATCTCCAGTTAGTATATTCTTAAAATGTAGAAGAATATACATTGTGCAATTGTGCATAACTATCATGCAAACCCTATATGGCGATCCAGTTTGAAACATTAGAAATAATGTTTTTGACTACAAAACAATGTGAGAAATTACAGTCATTCCTGTCTATTGTTAATGCAGTGCTTACAGTCTAGATCCACGTCTGTTACGTAGGAATAAAGTAAACAAAGTGGAGAAATACGGGGAAAATGAGGAAGATCGTTAAACCAAGACTCCATTACCATAATTATTTTATGTTTATGTATGCTTAACATGCTTTAAATTGAGGTAATTTATTGTTGACGCTATGTGCACTTATTTAAACAATAACTAAATGCTTTGGATTGATGGTGTTTGTTGGAGGACATGGGTTGTGATGTATATCACCTGAAAGAATAAAGTAATCAGACTAATCAAAGTCAATTTCTGTCCTTTACACATGGCTTTGAGGTGGATATTATTGGTGGGTAGTCTTACATTTTACACTAAATTACTTTTTTATGTGGTAACACATACCCTGGACTCCAGATACTGTTACCAGGAGCAGTAAGTCTTAACACATGATACATTCAAGGTAACATTGTCTGATTGAGATAGGTCCACCACAGTGACTTTATGTGGTTGGTAGAATCTCCACAGTGCCCATCCTGATGGCTATGCTAAAGACTAATGATGAATTCCTGGGGAGTGGCTAATGTTAATTAACCATGTGATTTTTCACAGAAATGCCTGCAGGAAGGGACTTATGCTGTTAGGAGATTCAGTGAATCATTCAGCCATGTAAATTTTAGCATGTCTGTCTGTAATTATTAACATGGGCAAAACAGGGCAGCCTCCTATTAAAGGAGAGACTATGCTACAGGTAAGTTTAGGGAAGTTCAGTGGAGAATTAGTTAGTGGTGTGGTGTGGAATGTGAGAGTTTGTGTATGAGAGCAAGTGTGTGTGTGTGTGTGTGTGTGTGTGTGTGTGTGTGTGTGTGTGTGTGTGTGTGTGTGTGTGCATGCGTGTGCATGTGTGTGCGTGTAGGTGCCTGCATGTGTGTGTGGGACTGTGAGTGAAGGGACTTCTTGTGCCAATGTAACTCCTGGGTCATAAATGGTAATTACCACTGAAAAGGGCTGTTTAGCTCTGACAGAAATTATGGGTGATTTTGATATATTCATATTAGGTAGTAATGATATCTTCCACATTGCAGCTAAACATGTCTCTCAATCACATTTTGTGTGACTGCATAAACTTCACCTTCCTACGATAGGCAGTTATAATAACACAACCCTTGTTTCTGAATCCAGGGTTAATGTAAGCATGTCTTTCACCTTTCAGGTATACTAATGTCAGATGGCATTACTGTGATGTACAGGAAATGGTTGTTTATGGAACTGAAAATGCACTGTAAGAAAGTCAACAAGTAGAGTAGTAGGGTAGGTGTCACATAAAGAACTGAGACATGGTTTTCAGAAAAGTGGATGGAAAATTATAAAAGAATGATGAGATACGGTATACGTTCTTAGAAGTATCAGTATACAGAAGGAGTAATCTATGTTTAAATAATTGCATAAGTGATATGGCTAAATGATGGGTACAAACCCCAAAAAGAAATAAAGAAAATAAAGAATTATGCATATGACTAAATGGGCTAAACTGGAATTAATGTAAACAGGAGCAGTAACGTTTTAGTCTCTTTGTTCACTGGTCAGGAATGATAAGTAACTAAAAGATTTAGATATGCGTGTTCAGGAAGTAATCATTATTCTATCTGGCATGTAATTTTTAATAGAAAATTAAGGTGTAGCAAACTAGAATTGAAATTATTCATGAGATTAGAGTACTGCTGTAGTTAGTATGTCTTGTCTGAGCTTTGAACCGTAACATTTTGAAGTAATGTGAAGGAGAACTTGGAAAGTATGTTTTCAATTAAGACATCTAACCGGGAATGTTTTTGTTTTACCTACATATTATAGAAGCTGTATTTGGCTGAGTAAGACCATTCCTTTGCAGGCATTTCAGTATTTGGTTTTGTTTTGACCATTTGAGGCCATTATTGAAGTTATCTATTATAATGTTGTTTGGTAATGTGCACAATTCTGACTTTAGTTCCTTTCATTATATTGTAATTTAATGGAAGGATGAAATAAGCTACTGCTATGTACATCTTTGCAGATTTGCTTATTTGGAGCTGTATTGCAATCCATCTGGTATTGTGACATTGTGAAGACTATTGCAGTCTACTAACAGTGGCCTTCAGTTTTGGAGTTTGACTTGATTTTCTTCTTGGTCTATTATACCAGTGAGAATAAATATACTGGAGATAGTTTTAACAACTATAGTTTAGCTTAAGCCACATTTCTGAGACTTCCAGTACATCTGGATAGTTTTTATGGTCCATGCTTTATTTAGTTCCCAGTTGCTCAACCTACAGGCATTAACATGACAAATCTTTATTTATTTTATTGTAGAGGTAAAAAGGTTTTGTCTAAGAATGTGTCCATAGCTGGGGTTAAGGGTACCTGCTATGATTAGTCTTAAATGTGTCAGGGATGGCTACCCTATACATGCTGATGAATGCATAATGCTAAATGCTGCCTCCTATAGGAAATCATTGACAGTGTAGTTTATATGTCGTATCACAAAATGGCACTTTAATAGCCAAAAAAAACAAACATGAAGAACAAATGTGAAGCGCTTTTCGTTTAACTGCTGTTAACCATCTTCAGACTGTTACAAAACACTGACATCACTACTTTGAGTAATAATTGAGAAGGTGCATCGTTCTTTTTATCCGTATCTTTTAGGAATGTATTTAGCTCCATAGTCTGTAATGTTAAAAGAGGATATTTTCCCTGCATTTTTCAGATGTTCCTGTTACCATCCCTCATGTTTGAAGTGTACTAGCATATTCAAATTGTATGAATTCACATTGACAATTCTCTGCAGTGTAACTAGTGTCTGGTGTTTACAGGGAAAATAACGACTAAAAGAAGAAAACCTTTAGGAAGTTCAGGCAAGTCAGAGAAGAAAACAGGCAAGGGCATTGTGGCAAGGAAGCTCAGAAGATGGCATCTGCCAATGCAGCTGTTATACCACTAATATCCTTCTAGTGAAAGCATCTCTATCGAAGCCCCAGAGAAGGTAGAGCTCTGGAAGTCGGGCCAGCTAATCAGGCTACCTGCATGTAGGATATCCCAAAAATGACACTGCAAAAGAAGTGATGTCAGTGTTTTGTAACAGTCTGAAGAAGTTTAACAGGAGTTAAATAAAAAGTACTTCACATTTGTTGTTCATGTTCACTTTTTTTGGCTATTAAAGTGCTGTTTTGTGGTATGATTTGGTTTGGTGTTCTTCAGCTCGATGGCTCCTCATTTCATTGGTTTGTCGCACCAGTAGTGGTACTTTATCAATTGTTTGTAGTTTATATGTGACTGCCAGCAATGATTCACTTGTTTAGGGAGATTTCTCCCTTTTTCAAGTTAGTTTGACTGTGGTGTTGGCATATATAAGTTTGGGAGGCTTGCCCCCCACATTGAGTGGTACAGAGCAGGCTTGCACCCCCCCCCAACACACACATAAAATAACACAGATAAAATTATTTTTTTTGCCCTTTTCAATTTCAGTCATTTTCTTTTCATATTTCCGTCACATCGACTTTGAGGAAGTTGGTATTTAAAAGTAGAACTATCAGAAATAATAGTACCACCATGGTTATTTGGTTCTTCTGGTTGTTTTACTTTCTTCCCCATAATGACTGAGGCAAATTAGTATCTTATAATGAGATGTATAAGTTTTAGATTAGATATTTTCTGAAGTAAAACTTTTCATGAAATATAAGGTCTGATGCATGAATGTTAATGAGGTGTTTTGGCCACTTCTCAATGTTTCTTTTGTAGTTTTGACAACCTAATGTCTCATTTGTCTGTTTTTTACTGCAGTTGTCCAAATAGTAATCAAAATGGGGTCTATATCATAACCGCAAAAGCCCGTTTCAGCAGATATGTAAACGTCGACACATATTGTGTGAACCACGAATACACCGAATGCCCTAAACCGCAAAATTCAAACTCTCACACCAGCATAGTTGGCCAACCCCACTGCTCGCTATATACTATCCACCCAAACAAAATAAATAAACCACATACATACACTAACCGAAACCCTACTTCTAGCCCTACACTAAACCTTACATACATTACTATCTATGCACTTACCTTAACCCGCACCCTAACCCTAAGTTCCGTAACTATGATACACTTACCTTAATGAGCTATACCTAAACAAAATAAATAATCGACACACATACACTTAACAAAACCCTACTTCTAACCCTACAATAAACCTATCTATGCACTTACCTAACCCGCACCCTTACCCTAAGGTCTGTAACTATCGCACACTTACCTTACTGAGCTATACCGCAGAAGGGCCAACTATGCCGATTCAAGATTTTGAATTTCATGGTTTCGGACGTTCGGTGCATTTGCGGTTCACGCAATATGTGTCAACGTTTACATATTCGCTGAAATGGGCTTTTGTGGTTATAATATAGACCCATCAAAATGCATGCTCCAATTAGTAGTTTGTGTATAAAGATTCTTTAGCACTATCTACCTCAGAAGGGTTATCACTTTTATGACTGTCTCTGGAAGACAAATCAGTCTGTGTGAGAAGTTAAATATTTGGTTTGTGTTGTCATTGCAGAGTCATTGTTGTCTTCAGTGTCCCAGGAGGTGAGGTGTTAGAAGGAGAAGTAGTACTCTTTGTTTGGTTTGGGTTTTGGCTTGTAGCCTAATGGGAAGGTAAAGTAATTGTTAAGCTTAGTGTATCTTTCTCACCAGAGACCCAGTTGGTCTAGTAATGTATAAGAGAGCCTCTGTGATTACTGTTTTTTTTTTTTTTTTGTTATGTTCTCACTGCAGTGGGAGTTCTGCTCTCACCAGGATTACAGGAATGCACACTTTTCAACCACTCAGACCAAGAAATCTAGACAAAGCCAAAAGTAATGGAGACAAAGGCCCCAAAATAGGACAGATTTTTAATATTGCTCCCACAAACTTAGATAATTGCTAGCATAACAGGTTTTGCATTATCATTATGCATTTTCTGAAAGATATGAAGTCTGAAACTCAAATTAATGTTATTATATAGTATTAGTGACTTCAATGTTCAGTGATTTGCTAGAAAACCACAAATTGAATGAGGAACAGACCAAAAATATGAGACAAAAATCTGGACATTCTGTAAAAATTTGACAGTTGAGCGATATGCTGGGATGATGAACAGTTATCGTCAAGGGTATGTTTTTACTGTTGAGACTCTGTTTTCATCACATTATCTATACTTTGGCTACACCCTCACATTAAGATTTCATAGACATAACGGGATAATGAGTTTATGATAGCAGTACATTTCCTGTAGACATCTGGAATGTGTATTTATGATAGGGGGAGTTCAGAGTATCAAAGACAGAAAAGAGCCTAACCTGTCATGACTGTCTTATTAGAGAGTTATTGGTTACTGTATATGATGTTCTTAGTGAATTTTGTTTCTGAGTGTGGAAGAAATCCTTTATACTGGTTAATGGTATGTATTTGTTTTAGAATTTTGTTCTACTAGGTTGTGAGTGAAGTTCACTTTCTTCTGTACTTATTTGAATATTTTAGAGTGCTACTGAGGAATACATTACTTGAACAGCAGGGAATGAATAGTTGATTATGTGGTTACATAATTTAAATGTTAGAAAGTTTCAAAATGATTATTTCTTGCAGCTATAACATTAATTGAATTGGTATTTGAGCTTTTTACAAATCTCAGATTATTTGTACTAGAACCCACACAAAGAGGTTAGTAAAGGCTTGATATTTATTAATAGTGAGGAAGACATATGATCTGAAAATGAGCAAACACTTTGCAAACACTATGCACTTACCTAACCCGCACTCTAACCCTAATGTCCGTAACTATCGCACACTTACCTTATGGAGCTATAACACAGAAGGGCCAGCTATGCCGGTTCGAGATTTTGAATTTTGTGGTTTCGGACATTCGGTGCATTCGTGGTTCACGCAATATGTGTCGACGTTTACGTATTCGCTGAAACAGGCTTTTGTGGTTATAATATAGACCCATCAAAATGCATGTTCCAGTTAGTAGTTTGTGTATAAAGATTCTTTAGCACTATCTACCTCAGAAGGGTTATCACTTTTATGACTGTCTCTGGAAGACAAATCAGTCTGTGTGAGAAGTTAAATATTTGGTTTGTGTTGTCATTGCAGAGTCATTGTTGTCTTCAGTGTCCCAGGAGGTGAGGTGTTAGAAGGAGAAGTAGTACTCTTTGTTTAGTTTGGGTTTTGGCTTGTGGTCTGATGGGAAGGTAAAGTAATTGTTAAGCTTAGTGTACCTTTCTCACCAGAGACCCAGTTGGTCTAGTAATGTATAAGAGAGCCTCTGTGATTACTGTTTTTTTTTTTTTTTTTGTTATGTTCTCACTGCAGTGGGAGGTCTGCTCTCATCAGGATTACGGGAATGCACACTTTTCAACCACTCAGACCAAGAAATCTAGACAAAGCCAAAAGTAATGGAGACAAAGGCCCCAAAATAGGACAGATTTTTAATATTGCTCCTACAAACTTAGATAATTGCTAGAATAACAGGTTTTGCATTATCATTATGTATTTTCTGAAAGATATGAAGTCTGAAACTCAAATTAATGTTATTATATAGTATTAGTGACTTCAATGTTCAGTGATTTGCTAGAAAACCACAAACTGAATGAGAAACAGACCAAAAATATGAGGCAAAAATCTGGACATTCTGTAAAATTTTGACAGTTGAGAGATATGCTGATATGATGATCAGTTATCCTCAAGGGTATGTTTTTACTGTTGAGACTCTGTTTTCATCACATTATCTATACTTTGGCTACACCCTCACATTAAGATTTAATAGACATAACGGGATACTGAGTTTGAGTTTATGATAGCAGTACATTTCCTGTAGACATCTGGAATGTGTATTTATGATAGGGGGAGTTCAGAGTATCAAAGACAGAAAAGAGCCTAAACTGTCATGACTGTCATATTAGAGAGTTATTGGTTTCTGTATATGATGTTCTTAGTGAATTTAGTTTCTGAGTGTGGGAGAAATCCTTTACTGGTTAATGGTATGTATTTGTTTTAGAATTTTGTTCTACTAGGTTGTGAGTGAAGTTCACTTTCTTCTCTACTAGTTTGAATATTTTAGAGTGCTACTGAGGAATACATTACTTGAGTAACAGGGAATGAATAGTTGATTATGTGGTTACATAATTTAAATGTTAGAACGTTTCAAAATGATTATTTCTTGCAGGTATAACATTCATAGAATTGGCATTTGAGCTTTTTACAAATCTCAGATTATTTGTACTAGAACCCACACAAAGAGGTTAGTAAAGGCTTGATATTTATTAATAGTGAGGAAGACATATGATCTGAAAATGAGCAAACACTTTGTAAAAGATGATCACAAGTGTAGCTAAGGAGTCAAAAAATGTGACAATTTTGTACTTCAAGATGGTAGAAGTTTTTCTTAAACTGAAAAATACTTCAAAACAAAAAAGAAAGAAATAAAGAAAGATGTTATAGTACCATATAAAAAAAACTGTGGAACTGCACTGAAGCTATTGTAACAGATGCAGCAAGTTATATGTAAAACAAATCTGCAAATCAAGAAGTGGAAAATCATCTGCTTTAAAATGTGACTTCAAAGATCTCTGGGAAAACATATAAAATATTTAGAAACACAGAATTATGGAGAAAAGTACAATGTCAGTTAAAATATAATGAAACAAGAATATCCGCCAGAAAGAAACAAAAAAAAAAAAAACAGAGAACAAAATGGTATCTGCTTCCTTCAAAGGGTGATACTGCACATTCTGTAGTGTCATACAGCAGCAAAAGAAAAAAAAAAAAACGATGGATACTGAAATTAAAAACTGGTAGGCAATAAAAGTTCTCGTGACTACAAACTTTGTATAGCTGATATCTTTGTCAACTGCAAATCTTATTTGGCATTTCTATTTAATACTTACCAAAAAAGAAAAGAAGCATGAATCAAATCTAGCCAGTTGTCATGACCAGTTCTGGATCATGGTGGAGATGATCAAAGAAAAGTACCTGAAATAAATCTAAAATAGCAAACTAAATACATGAATGAAGGTGCTCAGGTATATGGAGTTTGATGGGTTCATATTACAACTATTTACAAAATTAGTATTGTTATGTCTTTCGGCTTATCCTGGTTAGGGGTCGCCACAGCGGAACTCTGGTCTGCTAATGTTTGGTAGTAGATTTTTACATGCCGAGTTACCAGCCCTGATGCACAACCTTCAGCAAAGGTACGCCATTCACGCATGCTTCCACACAGAAGACACTCTAGCTGAGAATCGAACACGACAACATCTTGCTGTGAGATGACAATGCTACCGCAGCACCGCTACCATGTTAGTATTACACCTACTTAATAACTTCTCTAGCAAACGGTGGCAAGATAATTACGTTCCAAAAGCCTGGAAGAGAAATTTCCTTTCACAGAAGGAGAAGGAAGACAGAGGCTGGAAACAATTGACTTGTTTGTCTGATATGATGTAAAAGAAATTTTGGAATAATCTCCAAAGGGCAGATGTCTAGAATACTTGAAAATCACTTGTAGAGAGCACTCAGAGAAAAGCAGATTCACAAAAGGAAGGCCCATGCAAGACAAATCAAAGTTCTTAGAATAAGTATTGTGGAAACAATATGAAGAATGTGTAGACATGACATATTCAAACTTTATTATAACATTTGAAATGGCTGCACACCAAAAATTAGTGAACTAATTACAAAAGTTAAAAATAAATCATGGTATTGGTTTTAGAAAAACAAATTACCTTAGCAATGTGACTTATCTCTGCATATATATATCTTATACATATCTTATATTTATAACTAAGACTTGTGCTTAATCAGAATAAGACTTAGCTCTGATGGACCTTTTTCATAATGTACTCTTGTTTTGTATCTGTCATCTCTGCTATCAAATGTACTCAAACATCAGTTTTTGTAAATGTCTATTTCTCTGTACTACTGTGGAGCTTTTCTCCCCGGGCCTCCACTGAAAATGGCTCAATGACCCAGTGGACATTTCCAGTCAATAAATAAATAAATGATCCCAATAAACAATACAGTCAAGAAAGGATATCAAACTGTTGAGTACCACAGGACTCAGCATGAGAGCTTCACTCTCACTTTGTCTTTCTAAGTTGCAGAAATGGAAACACTGAAGGGAAATTTTCATATTTGCGAATAATATGTAGCAACAGTGAATGGAAGAGGGAGTCTAAAAAAATCATGGGGAAGTGGTACAAAACACGGCAGCTTAAAGTCAGTACAGAATGCATTTCTGAATAATGCATATCTGAAACAAACAAACAAAAAGAAGCATGGAAGATGTACATTATTGGAGGGGAAACAAAAGCAGCAACATACGAGGAAAAGGGAGGCCAGAACCAGCAACAAATGATGAAAAGGGTATGGTGACAATTGTATCAGATAACCTAAAGGTAAACAATCAATGTGGGCAAAGAGGAAAGAAGGCTGGCAGAATATTGTGAATCATATTAGGAGGCAATAACTGAAGAAAACATTGTTAAGGAACCACCTAAAACAGCACACAGTTATGGATACCACATCCTCGGAAGGATATAGACATGACACACGTGGCTCATATGATGACAATAAAAATGTGATTTGTTGCATATCAGCTATGCAAACAGGGCATAAGAGCTTCTCATTCACAGTCTTTTAAGAAGATGTAAATGTGAAAATGTGATACAAATGCTGAAGTACCTTAATCAAATCTATAATTATTGTTAAAGTGAATAATGTGGTTTAGAAATGGCAAATATAAGAACAAGAGAATATAGCTAAGATACAGAGAAGTTGTCTTTTCGGAGATAGGAAGAAGCAGTATTCCACAGAAGAGGTGGTAGTGAATTGAAGCATTTCTATGAAGAGTTGACAATATCAAAATCAGTAAAACTAACATTGAAGAGAAAAGTCTGTACTTTTCTGAGGCATTGGAAGAATAATCCATTTATTATCTGCAGTCTGTATAATATTTGATATGTGTGAACATAATCTGAATAGGAGGGGCATGGGGTTATTTTCTTTTTGCAAAATGTATTATTATTATTATACATACCATGCAATTTACATATATTTAGTTCAAACTTTTATTGCTTTTTGCTTTTATTTATCAGCAGACAGATTTTCCTTACATGTTCAAAGCAAATGCATGTATTAACAGGTTGCTAGTTTCAATTATTTTTTTGCACCACACTTCTACACAGCAAATAATATTTAATTTAAACATGCAATTTGGTACACACACACACACACACACACACACACACACACACACACACACACACACACACACACACACACACACACACACACACACACACACACAAACACACACACACACAAACACACACGCACACACACAGACATACACGCACACACACACACACACACACACACACACACACACACACACACACACACACACACACACACACACACACACACAGATACACACTGCTGCTTGCAAACAAAACTATATATATTTCTGATTCTCAAAACTGTTAATAAAGCACTGTTGAACCTTCCTTTATGAACAGGTGAAGACATTTACCATTACCCCACAGCTTGTCTATCTTGGAAGCAGTAAAAATCATTCAGGAATATGATGTTAAGCCACCTGCATTGAGTCATTATGGGAGAAGCATCTCTATGGGCTTATACTAGGTTCATAGGTGTTTACTAGGCTAACAACCACAAGTACAGTTTTAAGCCTAGCCATGCAGCCAAAATCTCTGACAAGTTCTGATACCCTTGATAAGTGTAAGTATGGGGCTGGGAGATGAACCATTTACAGGTTACCTGTGTCCATTATAGACATAGGTGCCAAACCAAGGATGAATTTCCAGTTTCAAATTCAATTGTCCAAGTTGCACTTGAATTGGGTTAGGGAAGAACTCTGCTTCACATGGATGGGGAGCATCTTCCATAGATGGGGTAGTCTCTGGGATACATAACTATATCTCCAGCAGGTCCATCACAGGAAAGGTTTAAGTCTTTAGAACAGGTAATTCTGTTGCTGTTTGTTTTGTGGCTATGATGGAGGTCCATTAGAGTGGGGTCTGACAATGCCCTATATGTCAGGCATAGATCTCCCCTCAAAAGCCTGTAGGAAACATAATGCAGGGATAGCGCCTTGAGATGGTCTGCATAGGACATTTTACTTACACCTTGTATTCTTTTAGTGAGGAACCTCTGTGGACATTCCAATTGTTGGACATGCCTGGTTAGGTACATACCAATAGGGGCATTGTACGCAGTGATAGGTCTGATGAATTCCGAATACAGTGGAACAATGATGTTGTTGGAGTTAGATGCCATACGTGGCCAAAGTGGTTAGAAAAACCTTTTATATAGCCCACCTAATCATGAAGGGATTCACATCTAGATCGGGGGAGGTCATCGTGCCTCTTTACTCATCCCTCATCAGGCCCATAATTGAGTACAGTGCCCCTTTTGGGATGTACCTTACCAGACACCTGCAGCAACTGGAAAGACGCCAAAAGTACCTCACCAAGAGGATCAAAGGGCTCAAACAGATGCCATATGCTGCCCGGTTAAAGAAACTCCAGCTCTACTCAGTGGTATACCGCCTGCTCAGAGGCGATCTGTGCCTGATGTATAAAGCCATGTCCAACCCGGAATTAATGGACATGCTGCACCTCAGAAAATCCAAATCCCATCGAGCTATGCGCTCGAGACTTGAACCTCAGCACTGAAATAAATAGGACATGCTGGAGGGACAGATTCATAACCCAGAGGCTCCCTTCACTCTGGAATAAAATCCCAGTCCAGGTTAGGCAGAGTCCCACATTGACTCTCTTCAAGAGGAATCTTGATGAGTGGATGGGCGATCGTAGGTTTACCCCGGCTATCACTTCTGTGTCACTGTTAGACAGAGGCACAGTATACTAACCTCAAAAAAAGGCATAGCAAAATTTATTTAAAATGGGTGGCGAAAGCCAAGCACACTCTGGCTAGGCTTATAAATGCCCTAGGGCAGATAGCCTAGTATGAACCTATGAACCTATGAACCTATACCTTTGTTTATAAGTTGCACAACAAAAAGGTATTTCCTCACCACTGTAGACACATGATTGTTAAAGGCTAGATTACTATCTATGTGTGTCCCTAAGTCCCTGACTACTGGGTCAACTCTAAGGGGTGTGTTGTCAATATGATAGTTACCAGGGATGGATGACTTCCCAAAGAATACTATATGCATTTCTTGGCATTTAGTTTTAGACCATGGCTCTGACACCAGTTGTTTGTGTGTGTCAGCCCCTCCTGAAGAACATTTGTGTCAGTGTGAGATTTAATAACAGATCCTAATTTGCAAACATCTGCAAATTTAGTCAGCCAGAGACTACTGACATTGGGATTGACTTCTGAGAAGTAAATGCTAAAAAGGAGAAGTCCAAGGACTGATCCCTGAGGGACTCCACTTCTGACTGGCCTCGTTGTAGAGATTTACTCCCCAATTCTAACTTCTTTGGTCCTGTCTGTGAGCCAGTTGCCTATACACTGGGTAACATATAGGTCTGTACCTAACCTCTTGAGTTTGTCAACAATGCCAAACTGGGGCATTGTGTGAAATGCGTTGGCCAGGTCAAGGTAGGCAGTGTGCACGATTTTGCCCTCATCCATTGCTTTGGTGACCTTTTCAAAGAAGTCTACCAAGTTGAGTAGACATGATCTGCCATTAACAAAACCAAACTGGGTTGGGTCCAGTGTCTGGGGGTTTGCTATATCTCTATTGATTATCTCCATGATAAGTCTTTCCATGGCTTTGCATATACGACTAGTGAGACTTATGGGTCGGTAGTTTCCAAGGTCTGTAGATGGCCCACCTTTGTGCAGAGGGATGACTGCTGCCTTTCTCCATTTATGAGGTACAAAGCATGTTTGGAGGCTACAGTTGAACAGTAATTCCAGATGCCCTGATAGGTCATGTTTGATGCTATTTAGAAGGCATTCTGGGATATTGTCTGGGCCCATTGATGCAGCGTTCTTGGTCTTAGACAGAGCATTAAGGACCTGTCCCCTAGTGATAGTAGGGGGAGTTATATTCAATGAAATTTCATGAGGGAAGGTTAAACGGGAGAGAGGGGTAAAGTTGAGGTGAATTTGTCAGCTAAAGGGTTTGCTATAACTTCTGGCTCAGTATAGTTGGTTCCATTTACACTGAGCTTTGCATACAATTGTGTATTGCCTTTGAGGTTGTGGACAAAGCTTAAGGATGCTTTGTGGTTGTCCTTGGCCTGGGAGGCCAAACTGACCTCAAATTTGGCTTTGGTAGATTTTATTTGTCCTCTGAGTTGTTTGTTTAGTTTGATGAGAGTGCTTTTATCCTGCTGGGTGCGGCACCTCCTAATTTTTGCCATGATTTTCTTCCTCCTGTTATACAGCCTATTGATTTTGTGATTCCTCCAGGGGGTACAGCTGTCTCTATGCAGCTGTTAACATGCTTGTACAGGGTTTATGTGAACAGTTCTGCATAGGCAGCAGTGTTCTCAGTGTTTATGGAGGCTATGCATGATAATCGTCAGATATTTAGATTTAACCCATTTTGTAAAATATGGATTTGAACTATTGCTTTAGCATTTCTCAGAACTGTATGCCTATCACATCTCAGAATGATTTCAGTTGATATCATTAATCATTATCAAGTTATAAAGACAGCTCTGCAAAAGCTGTAACAATTATTTTTTCTGAAAAGTACTACTCTTCTGAAGTGCAGAAAAGGCAAGTTGAATGAATGTTTAGGGCATTGCTCAACAGAAATTAGAGTTTATAATAAAACTGTTCATAGCAGTGATAATGAATGGTGCATTAAATTATGTTTGCCTACAGGCCTTCCATTCTGGGGCTTTAAGGAACAGGGACAAAGGAAATTACAATTTTTTTAATCAAGCTCTTTAGGTATGATTACTCGAGAAAAAGAGGAGAAAAGAGAAAATTATGCTACATTTATAGCTTAGGTATAGTTAACAAGTATTGTTTTTTCCTGATAGTTTTAAATTTTTGCATTTGGTAAATTTTAAAAGAAGTGGTATAATAAGAGAATTCAGTGGAGACATCTTGAAAAGTGAAAAGGCCCCTTCTGGGAGTAAGAAATTATGAATAGGAGCAGAGGCATAAAGGTGATAGCTGAGAATGCAGGATGAGTCACTCAGCAATTAAATAAATCTATGTCAACAAAAGTTACAAAATGCTGAGTTCTAAGTATAGTCCTTAGTAAAACATTAAAGACTGTGGACTCTGTGCATATTTGGACTGATTTCATTATATTTAGTTATTCCATTCATTTTGAGTCAGGTAACGTGCAAATCTCCAGCAGGAAACTGATTAAAATGTGGCTTTGAAGTTTTTTTTTTTCTTTCTAGGATATGATGAAGCTCTTAGATCTCTGACAAAATTACCTTTTTCCTAGAAAATGGGAAGGACTTAAACAGACTATACTGTTGAAGAACAGATATTCTCCAACGGAATATTAATGTACTAGGAGAGCCTGGTATTACACCAACTTATTAGGCTGCCTTGTCATCACAATGATATATTTGATGTAAAGAAATATCTTTAGCTGCCATATACGTGTGATTTTTGTGTGTGTGTGTGTGTGTGTGTGTGTGTGTGTGTTTGTGTGTGTGCGTGTGTGTGTATGTGTATGTGCGTGTGTGTAGATATTGAATACTTACATAATCTAAATATAAAATAAATCCTTCAACAAGTACATATCTCACAGCAGATGTGAAAAATTTGGCAGATAAACTATTTTACAATATAAAGCATATATATATATATATATATATATATGTATATATATATATATATATATATATATATATATATAGATATAGATAGATAGATATATATATATATATATATATATATATATATATATATATATATATATATATATTTACATTACTAATAAAGCAAATACATGACAGTTCAACAAGTTGTTCACTTTCCAAGTGCAAAAATGCCCTCCATGATGGATGTTGTAGGGGAAATAATGGATTTTCAAGCGGTGGATACCCATGGGTGATCAGTTATTTTACCAGTAACATCCACCCTGTTTGGCACCATTGCTTGGTTAAACAGTCAGATGTAAAACATAAGTTTTGACTTCTGTATTACTGCTGTGTATTGAATCTTACCTTGCAAAATAGAAATTACTATTTCATATGCAAACAGCAGCTTTCAATAAATTGAAAATGGGCAGGACTTAAATAGAATATATTGTTGAAGCACATCTCACCTGCGGCTCTAACAAGCTTAACATTAAATATAACAATTTCATTAGCAGTCAAAAATATTATAAATGTATTAAATAAAAAACTGCTATCTGAAAATCTGTGTCTAAAGGAACTCAACACATTGCTATCTTCTCCCCCACTTAACTCCATACTTTCTAATTTCACACAAGTACCATAGTATGTCACAATACTCTGTTTGAATAGAATGAGACTTAATATGCCATATCTAGGAATTTGTTCTCAAAAAATGTATATAAGTGTTATTTTATATGGATACAGCACTCTTAAGCTACAGCATACAAGTTGTATTGAAATTGTATCTAAAAGACACATTTGCAAGTAAAATATTTTACTAAGTCTTTCTGAGAGCCGTTTGTTCAGCAGAAAAATCGCAAATCTATTAATTCAAACATATATTGTATGAAGCTTCTCAATTCCATGACCAAGGCAATGCATGGACACATATATACACTAACATCAAAATACAATGGAGACTAAAACCTATAACACCACTATTCCATTCATTTATTCTATCCAAAGAGTTGATTGATTAGTACAATTTTTCTATGCTCTTATCCAAAAGTAACAATGGAATGCACCGCAAATTTCATGGGGGTTTCATATGGAATATGGGTCTGATGATTAGAATGAAAACAAAATAATATAAATTAAAATTTTGCTACAACTTAATGCTATTTCTTTAAGCTATTTAATTAATATATTCTACAAATAGACAAGAAGGCAAAATTGTATCACAAGAAGTTTCCAAAGATTCCTACATCCTCTTCAGGATTATTTTGAAGATGGTGGTCAGACAGTCTGTAAGACTTTGATCACTTCAGAGTAAAGGCATATCAATTAAAATAACTTACCTTGTGGAATTCTGATAAATCAAAAGAAATAAATAAAAGCAGCAAGAGCAGTGATTTTTGGGCATCCATAATTCAGAATGGAAAGGGACAAGAGAACAGTTTCTGTTTTCAATATGCCCACTCCTTCCTCAAATATAAATAATGGTTAATCAGTAGCATGGTTAAGTAAGAGAAAGGATTTTGTGGTAAAAAAAAGTGCTTATGTTATTTACCAGCTTCACAGCCGTACAATGCCAGTGCTAGATATAAAATTACCTGTTATATCTTTATTGGAAAAAAATATTTCTGAACACTGAAATGATTTAAATGCTTTCACTTGCAATATAGGTTCAAGTATGCACACACACACACACACACACACACATATATATATATATATATATATATATATATATATATATAAACACATATATAGATGTATATATGCAGACTCATGTCTGTGATGAAAAAAACAGAATGCATATATACATATGTACATGCAGATTCACATTTATGCTGAAGGAAACAAACTTCATATCTATATAGTACAACAAGCTATACTAATCTGAATGTACATATGTATATGCAGACTCATGTCTGTGCTGAAATAAAAACAACATTCATATATACATATGTACATCAGATTCACTTTTGTGCTGAAGGGAACAAACTTTATATCGATATGGTACAATAAAGTATAATACTCTGAATGTGTGTGGTGAACTCAGAAGTCTGACTGATAGTCAATGCAGAAAGGCAATTTTACTTCTGACATACATGCTGCTTAAAAGGCTGCCAAGAATACTGAGTAAAATTCTGGATTTAATATCACAGAAATGAAGTAATATTTTTTATGGAAGTGCATCCTTTTTACAATAGTGATTGTATCATTTGCCATATCAAGACAGTTGGAGAGATTATCCCCAGGATTCTGCAAGCCTTGCATGGCATGCAGGATTAGTGCAGGAGCTTTATCAGGCAATATGTCTGCTGTGTGATCCAGGAATAGCCTGCAAGGGTGTGCACGAGAGCTTCTGCACTAGTCCTGCATGGACTAAGCCCCTGTATGCAAATCACCCCATTTGCAGGAGAAATCCATATAAATGAGGTGAATTTATGATCCAGAAAGCTTGAATCCGGCTGTGCAGGACTAGTGTAATCTGCAGAAATGTATTCTGTTTGTAACCGAGTACATTTCTGCAAAATTCAAAACGGAGCCGTGACAGCTCCAAATAAAGGCTGCATATTACTCAAGAAGTAAGCCAATGGCCAAGTATAAGGCCATTGGCATTGCAAACAGTTTAAAAAATAAAAAAATCAACTATTATTTTTTTTAGCCGATCTTGGCTGTTTAAGCTTAGGGCAGCAGCATGCAAATGGGATCAGGGGAAAAATAAGAAAATAAACTAAAATCACTATTCTGCCATGAAAGTCAGTGATAGGCAGAAGACAACATGGCCAGCGAGTAGTGGTTGCTAAGGGGGGAGGTTCAGTATGAAACATGTAACTAAGCATTAGCAGGCCATCCTATGCAAATGAGGGGAATGATAGTGAATCCCAGATTTCCCCAGCATGTTACTCAGGTCCCAATAGTGTAAGACTAGGAATAGCTTGGTGCAAGCCTAGGAGTTAGCTGACATCATATTGTGGGGGGGGGGGGGGGTCAGGCATACTGTAAGCAGATTGGAGCCCTGTGGCTCAAGTTTGCTCCTAACTTAGCAGACCCAAGCAAGGGGGTGTTTCTGAGGCTGGCTAGCACACTTTACAAAGCCTAAGCAGGTGTGTGCACTGAACACCAGGTTTTAAAGAAAAAAAAAATTAAACAAGGAAATAGCAGCTCTGTGCACATTTGAGCACTCTGGCACAGCACACCCCCGGGCTTAAACAGGAAGGCAATGGGAAGGGAAAACAGCAGTAGGAAGGTAATCTAGGAGAAGTAGCATAGCTGGCAGATGAAAGGTATCAGAACCAGCCAATTACACAGGCAGCAGACAGCCCAGAACACTACTATAAATATGCACACACCTTTCCATCTGTTTTTTCCCATACTCTACACCACCGGTGTATACAAGCGGGGAACTTTTAACAAACATAGGTTCATAATTTCATAGGTAGGTATTAGGCTATCTGCCTGAAGGCATTTATAAGCCTAGCCAGGATGTGTTGGCTTTTGACGCCCCCTTAGATTAGTTCCCTGTGCCTCAGTCCAGTAGAGCCACTGAAGTGATCCCCGAGGTACACTTTCTGTTTCCCATCCACTCATCAAGGTTTCTTTTGAAGAGTGTTAGGGAGGAGCTCTGCCTAATGTAGATTGGGATCCTGTTCCAAAGCATGGGAAGTGTCTGGGACAGGAATCTATCTTTCCAGCACATCCTATTTATTGGTGTGGTGAGGTTTAGATCCCTAGAGCATGTGGCTTGAGGGAATAAGGTTTTCTTTAGGTGGAGCATGCCCATCAATTCTGGGTTGGACATGGCCTTGTATGTCAGGCAGAGATCACCTCTGAGTAGGCAGTGTGCAACCGTGTACAGTTTGAGTTTCTTCAGTCGAGCTGCATAGGGCATCTGTTTGAGGCCAGTGATCCTCTTGGTGAGGTACTTCTGTGGTCTTTTGAGCTGTTGCAGGTGTCTTGTAAGGTAAATCCCAAATGAGGCATTGTACTTTATGATGCGTCTGATGACTGATGAGTAGAGGGGCACGATGACTTCTTTTGATCTGGATGCAAACCCTTTTGTGATTAGGTGGGCCATGTAGAAGGATTTTCTGTCCACTTTGGCAATGTGATTATCAAAGGTGAGATTACTATCTACTTGGGTCCCCAGATCCCTTATCACATCTTTCGTATTTCGGGGACTACCACCTACATGGTAGTTTGTGGGTACTTTGTTTTTTCCAAAGGAGATGACTATGCATTTTTTGGCATTTAGCTTGAGGCCATGATTTTGACACCAGGTATCCATCAAAGTGAGACTTTTTTGGAGGATGTCTGTGTCAGCCGGAGAGTCAATTATAGCCCCTAGTTTGCAGTCATCTGCAAACTTGGTCAGCCATAGTCCTGTGCTTGCCTGTACCACTGAGAAGTATATGCCAAACAGGAGGGGTCCCAGGACCGAGCCCTGGGGAACACCACTTGTAACTGGTTTAGAGTTGGACCTATCTCCCACAACTCACACCATGTGGATTCTGTCCGTGAGCCAGTTGGCAACCCATCTTGTGACATAGGGGTTTATGTTCAGGCTGGTGAGCTTGTCTATAATACCAGATTGGGGAATGGTGTTGAAGGCCATAGCAAGGTCTAGGTAGGCTGTGTGTACCATCTTTCCCTTGTATATAGCCTTGGTAACTGTCTCAAAGAAGTCCACCAGGTTTAGGAGGCATGATCTACCCTTAACAAAGCCATACTGGGTAGGGTCCAGTGTTTGGAGTTTCACAATGTCTTTGTTAATGAGTTCCATGATGATGCACTCCATAGCCTTGCAGACCAAGCTAGTCAGGCTTATAGGGTGATAGTTCCTGGGATCTGTTGTGGCTCCACCTTTGTGGAGCAGAATAACCATTGCTGTGTGCCATTCTATGGGTAAGTATCCTGTGGAGAGGCTGATTTTGAACAGTGTGTTTAGGTGAGGGGTTAGTTTGTCTTTGAGCTCGTATAGGATGCAGCCTGGGACACCGTCCAGTCCCATTGATGCTGTGTTTTTGGCTTTGAAGATGGCAGTTTTAACCTGGGTGTCTGTGATTTCATGGACTCTACATTCTTCTGGTATGGCTATGGGTTCTTTTGGAGGGGTGAGAAGGGGGTGAAGTTTGCACTGAACCTGTCTGCCAGGATGTTGGCAATATCAGTCGGTTCAGTGTATTTTATGCCATTCTGCACTAACTCTGAGCAGATCTGAGCATTGCCACTTAGATTCTTGACATAGCTAAAGAATGCCTTGTTATTAGCTTACAAAACAACAAAATGATAGGGGCTGCAATAGCTATCATGCAAAAACTTGTGGAAGAAGCTGAGGGTAGTGAGGATGTGAATGCTGTCGGCTAACCCACAGTGAGGTGACGGAGGAGAGTGTAGAGACCCAGGGTAAACTACCAGGGGCTACATGAGCTGGAGACAGTGGAGCACTATAGGGTGGATAGGGACCTCCTACAGCAAATTGTTGAGCTGTGCCGGCCACGCCTCACACACAGAATGAACAGAGGGGGAACCCATCCCAGTGGATAACAATGTATATGTAGGCCTAAGAATACAAGCTACAGGTACCTTCCAAAGGCCAAATGCAGGCATGATGGGGATCTCACAGGCATCAGCATCCAGGGTACTCCACCAGTTCCTGGATGCCATGTCAGCATATGCTGGTAAGCATGTATATTTCCCCAACACCCATGGCTGGAAATATGCAACTGTTCCACGAAATAACAGAATACCCTGAGGTAGTGGGTGCTATAGACTGCATGCACATATGCATCAAAGCACCACCCTGTTAGTGGGGTAGGGTCTACATCAACCACAAGGGCTTCCCCTCCATCAACTGCCAGGTCATGTCTGATGCCCAGGGCATAATAATGAATGTGTGTGCTGGCTGCCCTGGAAGCTATCATGATTCCCACATCTGGCATCTGATGCAGCTGTACCACAGATTTGACAATGGGGACATACCTTATGTTCACCTAGTGGGGGATGCTGGATACACACTGGAGCCACGGCTGATGGCACCCATCAGAAATGCACACACACGTGAACAAGAACTCCATAATGATGCACATACACAGACCAGAATTATAATAGAGCATGTGTTTGGGATGCTCAAGTCATGGTTCTGGTGCCTGGACACATCCAGTGGAGTCTTGCAGTACTCACCAGCTACATATACCCAAATTGTCATCATATGTGCCTTGCTACACAATATGATCCTGTGGAAACAGCTGCAGCAGGAACAGCATGGGGCAGGTCCACACAGCCCCCCACCAATGCCAAGGCATGCACAGCCACAGAGTGACTCAGAGGAAGAACAACCTGAGCCTGACTCAGTAGGCAGAAGGAGGCATGCCCACTATGCCCTGGCCTTGGCAAAGAGGAAACACACAGCATGTACACTTACACAGGAGGAACCCAGGGAATAACACCTCTCTCTGATTCTCACATACAGTAGATGGGATGCCAAACATGACACTACCTGTGCTCAACCATGTATAGGGAGTGTACTACGCGCATCCAACATAGGCAGCCCTGCAGCAGCATCCTCAATACTGGAACACCCACAAGGTAAGTCAATCAATCCACCAATTGTCAAATGGAGTAGAATGTGTTGTTACCTGTATCTATGGTGTGGATGTGAGCATGCAAGGGAATTGGGTGGCTGAATGGTATGCCAGCAGATAGTAGGCACCCATAGTGTACCATGCCATTGTTAACAAATATTGGAGTCACCATAGCAGCCAGTACTACACAGAGTGGCAAAACCCACTGCAGGAAATTTGCTGGGCCACATGTGTGTCCATAGAACTCACACATGCCAGTCAAAGAGGTTCACATACCCAACAACAGTCTCAGCCAGAAGGACAGGTGTAGACAAACACAAACAGAGGCTGTGCTATGGCCTCTGAATGATGACTATGGGTAACCACCCCCCCAGGCCTACAGAGACAGACTACAGCAGGTCAGACAGTGGGGTGTTAGTTCAGAAGGGTAGGAAGTCTGACAATAATATGTAGGTCAACCAAAGCTAAGACCTGTAGTGCACTGATATGCCTCTAGTCAGCATGATAGGTTAGAATACAGAATGAAATGAAGTACCTGACATACCAGTACAGTCATAAGTCATAGCAAATGTGTACAAGTGCCATGTGTGCCCCCCATCCTATGTATACATGAATAAACAGTCAGGTGTGCCCCCCAGTCATGTATAGAAATGTAGAAATAGTCAGGTGTGTCACCCCAATGCAGCATAGAAATGTAGTAACAGTCAGGTGTGCCCCCCAATCCTGTGTAGAAATGTAGTAATAGTCAGATGTGTCCCCCCACAATCCTATGTAGAAATGTAGTAACAGTCAGGTGTGCCACCCCAATCCTGTGTAGAAATGAAGAAAAAGTCAGGTGTGTCCCCCCCCTCAATCCTATATAGAAATGTAGTAACAGTCAGGTGTGCACCCCCCACTCCTATGTAGACATGTAGAAACAGTCATGTGTGCCCCTTCCCCCAAACCAGTGTAGAAGTGTAGTAATGGCCAGGTGTGCCCCTCCCGATCCTGTAAAGAAATTTAGAAATAGGCAGGTATACCCCCCCAATCCTGTGTAGAAATGTAAAAACAGTCAGGTCTGTCCCCCCACAATCCTATGTAGAAATATAGGAGCAGCCAGGTGTGCCACTTCCCCAACCCTAATTAGAAATGTAGTAACAGTCCAGTGTGCCCCCCTAAACCTATTTAGAAATGTAGTAATGGTCTGGTGTGCCCCCACCCAATCCGATGTACACATGTCGTAGCAGTCAGGTGTGCCTCCCCCACAACCCTATGTAGAAATGTAGTAACATGTATGCATAGGTATAATGCCAGTGGAGCACAGATGCACAGAGGTGGCCAAGGTAGCAGGATAGGTTGTAGCATCTGCACAATATGCAGGTATGTGTGTGTTAGGTCGGTGTGTGTTTCATATTGTGTGAGAGTGGTCAGTATGTATGCATATTTAGGTAAGACCTGGTGGCCATTGCCCACTACTGCTGATGACAGGGACAAGTCCTCACAACAGCAGTGCCAACACAATACTCACCAGTATAACACAATTTAGCAGTAAGCCATTGTAAATGTATGGTGGTAAAATGTGTCACCATCTAAAAGACTGACATGGCCTGGCTGTTGGGCTAGATATACAAGCAGTACACAGGTACCCCACACATACAGTATATATTGTGTCACTGTGAAATGGACACACCCTTGGAATAGTACATACATGTATGCATTACATTATCTGGTCCTGTAGTAGGAGATACAGGTGTTGTCTGCCCAAACACTTGCAGATAACAAAGGAGGTAGGACTGATGTATTGGCACCAGCTGATGTACCTGCACATGCAAGCATAACTGGAATGCCCAATGCATATTTGTGTTTCAGATGCAAGTACTGTCCATAGCACACATGCACCCTGCTCATGCAAATATCACACACAGGTACCTTCCTGGTTATACCCCTGCTGTGAGGAATGGGTACAATATGACCACACCTGAATATGGCAAAGGTGATAGAATGCAGCATGCAGTCCAGGTGTCCCATGCAGGTGTGCCACTAGCTGTAGGTAGCACCCTGCCAGCATCCACAACACCTGATCAAGACTGATAGAAGGTATTGGCATGAACACCTAGCACACCTACCCTGTCACCCCAGGGGAATATACTGTATGGCGGTCTGAGACTGTAGGACTGACAGAATGCAATGGCCTGCCACATCTGACCTGCATCAACACCTAATGGCCCACAGGCCACTGCCAAGAGACTGTGTCTCACACAAACTGCCAATTCATGTTATGTCATGGACACCC